>NC_086448.1:255758616-255973616 GCF_028390025.1 Pseudophryne corroboree | reverse complement strand
AGAAGGGTGCACACTAGGGGCTCTCCTGAGCTTCTTAGTGAAAGTTTAGTTTCAGGTTTTTTATTTTCAGTGAGACCTGCTGGCAACAGGCTCACTGCATCGAGGGACTAAGGGGAGAAGAAGCGAACCTGCCTGCTTGCAGCCAGCTTGGGCTTCTTAGGCTACTGGACACCATTAGCTCCAGAGGGACCGAACACAGGCCCAGCCTCGGAGCTCGGTCCCAGAGCCGCGCCGCCGGCCCCCTTACAGAGCCAGAAGCAAGAAGAGGTCCGGAAAAATCGGCGGCAGAAGACATCAGTCTTCAACAAGGTAGCGCACAGCACTGCAGCTGTGCGCCATTGTTACTCAGGCACACTTCACACTTCGGTCACTGAGGGTGCAGGGCGCTAAGGGGGGGCGCCCTGAGCAGCAATGTAAACACCTTGGCTGGCATAAATACACCACATATAACCCCCAGGGCTATATGGATGTATTTTAACCCCTGCCAGAACTCACCAAAAAGCGGGAGAAAAGGCCGCCGAGAAGGGGGCGGAGCCTATCTCCTCAGCACACGGGCGCCATTTTCCATCACAGCTCCGCTGGAAGGACGTCTCCCTGACTCTCCCCTGCAGTCCTGCACTACAGAAAAGGGTAAAAAAGAGAGGGGGGCACTAATTTGGCGCAGTTTTAATACTAACAGCAGCTATAAAGGGAAAAGCACATTTTATAGTGGTATTCCTGTCTATATATAGCGCTCTGGTGTGTGCTGGCATACTCTCCCTCTGTCTCCCCAAAGGGCTAGTGGGGTCCTGTCCTCTATCAGAGCATTCCCTGTGTGTGTGCGGTGTGTCGGTACGATTGTGTCGACATGTTTGAGGAGGAAAATGAGATGGAGGCGGAGCAATTGCCTATTATAGAGTTGTCACCCCCTAGGGAGTCGACACCTGAGTGGATGAGCTTATGGAAGGAATTGCGTGACAGTGTCAGCTCTTTACGGCAGACAGTTGACGACATGAGACAGCCGGCTACTCAGCTTGTGCCTGTCCAGGGGTCTCAAACGCCATCAGGGGCTTTAAAACGCCCGTTACCTCAAATGGCAGACACAGACACGGATACTGACTCCAGTGTCGATGATGAGGAGACAAACGTGACTTCCACTAGGGCCACACGTTACATGATTGAAGCAATGAAAAATGTATTGCATATCTCTGATAATACAAGTACCACTAAAAAGGGTATTATGTTTGGTGAGAAAAAACTGCCTGTAGTTTTTCCTGTATCCGAGGAATTAAATGAAGTGTGTGATGAGGCGTGGGTTTCCCCCGATAAAAAACTGATAATTCCTAAAAGGTTATTGGCATCGTACCCTTTCCCGCCAGAGGATATGGCATGTTGGGAAACACCACCTAGGGTGGATAAAGCGCTCACACGCTTGTCTAAACAGGTAGCACTACCCTCTCCTGATACGGCCGCCCTAAAGGAACCTGTCGATAGAAAGCTGGAGAATATCCTAAAATGTATATACACTCACACGGGTGTTATACTGCGACCAGCAATCGCCTCAGCCTGGATGTGCAAAATCCACATTTTTACCCCAGGTAGCTTCTCAACCTAAGAAGACGCCGTATTATCAGGCGCAGTCCTTTCGGCCCCATAAGGGCAAGCGGGCAAAAGGCGCCTCATTTCTGCCCCGTGGCAGAGGGAGAGGAAAAAGGCTGCAACAAACAGCCAGTTCCCAGGAATAAAAGCCCTCTCCCGCCTCCGCAAAGTCCTCAGCATGACGCTGGGGCTTTACAAGCGGACTCAGGCACGGTGGGGGCCCGTCTCAATAAGTTCAGTGCGCAGTGGGCCCACTCGCAAGTGGACCCCTGGATCCTTCAGGTGGTATCTCAGGGGTACAAATTGGAATTCGAGACGTCTCCCCCTCGCCGTTTTCTAAAGTCTGCTTTACCGACGTCTCCCTCAGACAGGGAGGCAGTATTGGAAGCCATTCACAAGCTATATTCCCAGCAGGTTATAATCAAGGTACCCCTCCTACAACAGGGAAAGGGGTACTATTCCACACTATTTGTGGTACCGAAGCCGGACGGCTCGGTGAGACCAATTTTAAACCTAAAATCCTTGAACACTTACATACAAAGGTTCAAATTCAAGATGGAGTCACTCAGGGCAGTGATTGCAAACCTGGAAGAAGGGGACTATATGGTGTCTCTGGACATCAAAGATGCTTACCTACATGTCCCAATTTACCCTTCTCACCAAGGGTACCTCAGGTTTGTGGTACAGAACTGTCACTATCAGTTTCAGACGCTGCCGTTTGGATTGTCCACGGCACCCCGGGTCTTTACCAAGGTAATGGCCGAAATGATGATACTCCTTCGAAGGAAGGGAGTTTTAGTTATCCCTTACTTGGACGATCTCCTGATAAGGGCAAGATCCAGGGAACAGTTGGAAGTCGGAGTAGCACTATCTCAGATAGTGCTGCGCCAGCACGGTTGGATTCTCAATATTCCAAAATTGCAGCTGATCCCGACGACACGACTTCTATTCCTAGGGATGATCCTGGACACAGTCCAGAAAAAGGTGTTCTCCTGGAGGAGAAAGCCAGGGAGTTATCCGAACTAGTCAGAAATCTCCTAAAACCAGGCCAAGTCTCAGTGCATCAATGCACAAGGGTCCTGGGAAAGATGGTGGCTTCTTACGAAGCAATCCCATTCGGCAGATTCCACGCAAGAACCTTCCAGTGGGATCTGCTAGACAAATGGTCCGGGTCGCATCTTCAGATGCATCAGCGGATAATCTTGTCACCAAGGACAAGGGTGTCTCTCCTGTGGTGGTTGCAGAGTGCTCATCTTCTAGAGGGCCGCAGATTCGGCATTCAGGACTGGGTCCTGGTGACCACGGATGCCAGCCTGAGAGGCTGGGGAGCAGTCACACAGGGAAGAAATTTCCAGGGCTTGTGGTCAAGCCTGGAGACATCACTTCACATAAATATCCTGGAGCTAAGGGCCATCTACAATGCTCTAAGCCTAGCAAGACCTCTGCTTCAAGGTCAGCCGGTGCTGATCCAGTCAGACAACATCACGGCAGTCGCCCACGTAAACAGACAGGGCGGCACAAGAAGCAGGAGGGCAATGGCAGAAGTTGCAAGGATTCTTCGCTGGGCGGAAAATCATGTGATAGCACTGTCAGCAGTGTTCATTCCGGGAGTGGACAACTGGGAAGCAGACTTCCTCAGCAGACACGACCTCCACCCGGGAGAGTGGGGACTTCACCCTGAAGTCTTCCACATGATTGTGAAACGTTGGGAAAAACCAAAGGTGGACATGATGGCGTCCCGCCTCAACAAAAAACTAGACAGGTATTGCGCCAGGTCAAGGGACCCTCAGGCAATAGCTGTGGACGCTCTGGTAACACCGTGGGTGTACCAGTCAGTGTATGTGTTTCCTCCTCTGCCTCTCATTCCCAAGGTACTGAGAATCATAAGAAGGAGAGGAGTAAGGACTATACTCGTGGCTCCGGATTGGCCAAGAAGGACTTGGTACCCGGAACTTCAAGAGATGCTCACAGAGGACCCGTGGCCTCTACCTCTAAGAAAGGACCTGCTCCAGCAGGGACCCTGTCTGTTCCAAGACTTACCGCGGCTGCGTTTGACGGCATGGCGGTTGAACGCCGGATCCTGAAGGAAAAAGGCATTCCGGATGAAGTCATCCCTACCCTGATCAAAGCCAGGAAGGATGTAACCGTACAGCATTATCACCGTATTTGGCGTAAATATGTTGCGTGGTGCGAGGCCAGGAAGGCCCCTACAGAGGAATTTCAACTCGGTCGTTTCCTGCATTTCCTGCAAACAGGACTGTCTATGGGCCTAAAATTAGGGTCCATTAAGGTTCAAATTTCGGCCCTGTCGATTTTCTTCCAGAAAGAACTGGCTTCAGTTCCTGAAGTTCAGACGTTTGTCAAGGGGGTACTGCATATACAGCCTCCTTTTGTGCCTCCAGTGGCACCTTGGGATCTCAATGTAGTTTTGGGGTTCCTAAAATCACATTGGTTTGAACCACTCACCACTGTGCACTTAAAATATCTCACATGGAAAGTGGTAATGCTGTTGGCCCTGGCTTCAGCCAGGCGTGTCTCAGAATTGGCGGCTTTATCCTATAAAAGCCCTTACCTAATTTTTCATACGGACAGGGCAGAATTGAGGACTCGTCCTCAATTTCTCCCTAAGGTGGTTTCAGCGTTTCACTTGAACCAGCCTATTGTGGTACCTGCGGCTACTAGGGACTTGGAGGACTCCAAGTTGCTGGACGTAGTCAGGGCCCTGAAAATATATGTTTCCAGGACGGCTGGAGTCAGAAAATCTGACTCGCTGTTTATCCTGTATGCACCCAACAAGCTGGGTGCTCCTGCTTCTAAGCAGACTATTGCTCGTTGGATTTGTAGTACAATTCAGCTTGCACATTCTGTGGCAGGCCTGCCACAGCCAAAATCTGTAAAAGCCCATTCCACAAGGAAGGTGGGCTCATCTTGGGCGGCTGCCCGAGGGGTCTCGGCTTTACAACTTTGCCGAGCAGCTACTTGGTCAGGGGCAAACACGTTTGCTAAATTCTACAAATTTGATACCCTGGCTGAGGAGGACCTGGAGTTCTCTCATTCGGTGCTGCAGAGTCATCCGCACTCTCCCGCCCGTTTGGGAGCTTTGGTATAATCCCCATGGTCCTTACGGAGTTCCCAGCATCCACTAGGACGTCAGAGAAAATAAGAATTTACTTACCGATAATTCTATTTCTCGTAGTCCGTAGTGGATGCTGGGCGCCCATCCCAAGTGCGGATTGTCTGCAATACTTGTACATAGTTATTGTTACAAAAATCGGGTTATTATTGTTGTGAGCCATCTTTTCAGAGGCTCTTCTGTTATCATGCTGTTAACTGGGTTCAGATCACAGGTTGTACGGTGTGATTGGTGTGGCTGGTATGAGTTTTACCCGGGATTCAAAATCCTTCCTTATTGTGTACGCTCGTCCGGGCACAGTATCCTAACTGAGGCTTGGAGGAGGGTCATAGGGGGAGGAGCCAGTGCACACCAGGTAGTCCTAAAGCTTTACTTTTGTGCCCAGTCTCCTGCGGAGCCGCTATTCCCCATGGTCCTTACGGAGTTCCCAGCATCCACTACGGACTACGAGAAATAGAATTATCGGTAAGTAAATTCTTATTTTTTTTTAGAGCCCAAGCCTTTTGGAGCTTTGAGATTCTGTAATGACTTCAGAAAGTTAAATAAAGTTCCTCGGTTTGATTCCTATCCTATGCCCCGGGTTGATGAACTAGTACAAAACTTAGCAATAAGCCAGTATCTAACTACGCTAGATTTACTGAAGGGGTACTGGCAAATTCCTCTGATGGAAGCTGCCAAAGCAACAACAGCCTTCTCTACCACAGTGGGTTTGTTCCAGTATAAAGTCGCACCTTCCAAAGGTGGATGCAGTGTTACAGTCTCTACAGGCACAAGGGTTCACAGCTAACCTGGAGAAGTGTGCCATCATAACTGTGGAGGCAAAGTATCTGGGGTTTATTGTATGCCAAGGGTAAGTTAAACCTCAACCCAGCAAGGTGGAAGCAGTCCTCACATGGCCTAAGCTAAAATGTATGTCGCAACTCAGGATATTCTTTGGTCTGGTGGGCTATTATCGTAGGTTCAGGGGTGGAACTTGCAGCGGTGCGACCGGTGCAATGCACCAGGGCCCCTCCACGATGAAGGGGCCCACAGCCGGAGGCACTACAATGAGTCAGACTGACTCATTACATGCCACCTGCCGGCGCGCTGCAAGCCGCCGGTTCCCCTTAACAGAATGAGGCTCAGCTGGTGTGCAGAGCTGCAGTCTGGGCAGAGGGGGAGGTGGATGCAGTGGAGGAGTCTGGAGAAGGGGCCATCGTCCCCTCTCATTCACGGGCAGCCCAGCTGTTTCTTTTTGCTACCGGAGCCGGAGCATCACGTGACCATGCGGCTAAACTGTAGAGTATCTGAGGTAGTGCAGCAGCATTCCTTGTAAGGCGGTCAGGCAGCTGTGTGTTTATTTATTTTTATTTTATTATACATTTTTCTAATTGTACATTTCATCCTGCAAACTCAGAATCGCGGACCTCGAAGAGGCGGAGCCTACATTGAGGGGGCGGAGATTGGGAGGTGGTGGGCGGGGTTGTTACAGTAAGCTGGTCTCTCTGCAAATAGTAATGGTGACTGTGCATTGACATATAACATACAGCACAGCATAGAGTGACCCCACTAAGGCAGCCAGGCACAAAGTCATGTATTGTCACCCAGGGTGCATGTGCTGCTGCTGGCTTCATGATGCATAGTGTGGGCATCTGTCTCCATGGGCCTTGTGTATCCTTGTACAAAGGAAGTGTCCCATCTTTATACAGTGAGAAGTCTCCTGAGTTTTTGTGGGAGTTGGATACAATTGGCCGACAGTTATCATATTGATATTCATTATGTCGACATGAAGAACTGTCAACAAACAGTCCCTTGTGATATAGCAGTTTCGTACTTTATACCGGTGACAGCAGTGCCTTTTTCTGGATCACATTGCATTGGCGATGTCTCAGCAGTGTTCTGGTGAGTATTTTCCCCATTATCCCTAATCCCTAAACCTTTCCCTAGTAGCTAACCTTAACCTTTTCCCCTCCCCACAGCCTAACCCTAGCCACCACCCCAGTGCCTCACCCCCCCCCCCCCCCCAGCAGCCTAACCCTAAAACTTTACCGTAGTGCCTACTATATTGGCGTTATGTGTAAAAGGAGCTCTACTGTGTGGCGTAACATGTATAAGAGGCACTACTGTGTGTTGTAATGTGTATAAGAAGCAGTACTGTGTGGCATAACGTGTTTCAGGAGCACTACTGTGTAGCGTAACATATATAAGGAGTACTACTGTTCAGTGTAATGTAATGTAAATCGGTGTAATGTAATAAGGTTGCACTACTGTGTGGCATAATTTGAAATGGTGGTACTATTGTGTGCCCACACCCCTTTTCAATGAGACCATGCCCTATTTTTTGACACACATGTTTTGGATCTTGGGGGGGCTGGGGCAACGCATTTTGTTGCACCTGGGCCCACCATGGTGTTGTTCCGCCACTGCGTAGGTTCATGCGCGAATTTGCCACAGGGCAGCATCATTCACTGAATCTCTGAGGAAACAGTCCCCAGACAAGATCTAATCGCATATGTGGTAAATGTAGCACATCTACGATCATTTACTCTGACATGCGGGTGGATGCCCAGCACAGGGCTAGTCCGCCCCTCATGACTGACCCCCCCCCCCCCTCGCACAGGTACAAAACCATTGCACGGTGGCATTGATTTTGTACCTGATGAGTAGCTCACTGCAAACGAATCTCCTGCACGCTGGCAGTCCGCTACTCGCCACATCCCGGGTCGCAGAGTCTGTGTGTAACACCACGCAGCTGCATTGGGCCGCCCCCCAACGGTCCAGACAGGCCACCGTTGTCCGGACCGTGGTTCTAAAGCCGGTGGCATGCCCCTTCCCACCACATGACCACCTCTGCCTGTCAATCAGGCAGAGGCGATCGAAGCCCTGAAATGCTGATAGAATCTCACTGGGCTCCCGGACTGCACACGCGCAGGGCGCACTCCACAAAGTAATTCAGACTGCGATCGCTGCCGCTGCAGTGATGCAGTCTGAATTACCCCCTAGGCTGCAGTGACTACTTTGCAGAATTTAAAAAAAAGCTTTATGCGTTGGGCCAGGCAAAATACAAGTGGGTCACATGCATGTGACCACTCTCTGTTGATATCAGGGGTCAAATTTGTGGCCCAAGACTAGTTAACCCTTGCAAAACTACAGCTACTTATTCAAAATGTCAAAATATGGTGTTTGTGCCCACTTTGACAGTGTATTTCATGCCCATAACAGCGTTGGGCCAGGCAAAATACAAGTGGGTCACATGCATGTGACCACTCTCTGTTGATTTCAGGAGTCAAATTTGTGGCCCAAGACTAGCTAACCCTTGCAAAACTACAGCTACTTATTCAAAATGGCAAAATATGGTGTGTGCCCACTTTGCCAGTGTATTTCATGCCCAAAACAGTGTTGGGCCAAACAAAATACAAGTGGGTGATATGTAAGTGACCACCCTCTGTTGATTTCAGGTGTCAAATTTGAGGCCCAAGACTAGTTAACCCTTGCAAAACTACAGCTACTTAATCAAAATGGTAAAATATGGTGTTTGTGCCCACTTGCCAGTGTATTTCATGCCCAAAACAGCGTTGGGCCAAACAAAATACAAGTGGGTGATATGTAAATGACCACCCTCTGTTGATTTCAGGTGTCAAATTTGTGGCCCAAGACTAGTTAACCCTTGCAAAACTACAGCTACTTATTCAAAATGGTAAAATATGGTGTGTGTGCCGACTTTGCCAGTGTATTTCATGCCCAAAGCAGCGTTGGGCCAAACAAAATACAAGTGGGTGATATGTAAGTGACCACCCTCTGTTGATTTCAGGTGTCAAATTTGTGGCCCAAGACTAGTTAACCCTTGCAAAACTACAGCTACTTATTCAAAATGGTAAAATATGGTGTATGTGCCCACTTTGCCAGTGTATTTCATGCCCAAAACATGTTGAGCCAGGCATAATACAAGTGGGTGATATGTAAGTGACCACCCTCTGTTGATTTCAGGGGTCAAATTTGTGGCCCAAGACTACTTAACCCTTGCAAAACTACAGCTATTTATTCAAAATGGTAAAATATGGTGTTTGGGCCCACTTTGCCAGTGTATTTCATGCCCAAAACAGCGTTGAGCCAGGCAAAATACAAGTGGGTCACATGCATGTGACCACTCTCTGTTGATTTCAGGGGTCAAATTTGTGGCCCAAGACTAGTTAACCCTTGCAAAACTACAGCTACTTATTCAAAATGTCAAAATATGGTGTTTGTGCCCACTTTGCCAGTGTATTTCATGCCCAAAAGAGCGTTGGGCCAGGCAAAATACAAGTGGGTCACATGCATGTGACCACTCTCTGTTGATTTCAGGGGTCAAATTTGTGGCCCAAGACTAGTTAACCCTTGCAAAACTACAGCTACTTATTCAAAATGTCAAAATATGGTGTTTGTGCCCACTTTGACAGTGTATTTCATGCCCAAAACAGCGTTGGGCCAGGCAAAATACAAGTGAGTCACATGCATGTGACCACTCTCTGTTGATATCAGGGGTCAAATTTGTGGCCCAAGACTAGTTAACCCTTGCAAAACTACAGCTACTTATTCAAAATGTCAAAATATGGTGTTTGTGCCCACTTTGCCAGTGTATTTCATGCCCATAACAGCGTTGGGCCAGGCAAAATACAAGTGGGTCACATGCATGTGACCACTCTCTGTTGATTTCAGGAGTCAAATTTGTGGCCCAAGACTAGTTAACCCTTGCAAAACTACAGCTACTTATTCAAAATGGCAAAATATGGTGTGTGCCCACTTTGCCAGTGTATTTCATGCCCAAAACAGTGTTGGGCCAAACAAAATACAAGTGGGTGATATGTAAGTGACCACCCTCTGTTGATTTCAGGTGTCAAATTTGAGGCCCAAGACTAGTTAACCCTTGCAAAACTACAGCTACTTATTCAAAATGGTAAAATATGGTGTTTGTGCCCACTTGCCAGTGTATTTCATGCCCAAAACAGCGTTGGGCCAAACAAAATACAAGTGGGTGATATGTAAATGACCACCCTCTGTTGATTTCAGGTGTCAAATTTGTGGCCCAAGACTAGTTAACCCTTGCAAAACTACAGCTACTTATTCAAAATGGTAAAATATGGTGTGTGTGCCGACTTTGCCAGTGTATTTCATGCCCAAAGCAGCGTTGGGCCAAACAAAATACAAGTGGGTGATATGTAAGTGACCACCCTCTGTTGATTTCAGGTGTCAAATTTGTGGCCCAAGACTAGTTAACCCTTGCAAAACTACAGCTACTTATTCAAAATGGTAAAATATGGTGTATGTGCCCACTTTGCCAGTGTATTTCATGCCCAAAACATGTTGAGCCAGGCATAATACAAGTGGGTGATATGTAAGTGACCACCCTCTGTTGATTTCAGGTGTCAAATTTGTGGCCCAAGACTAGTTAACCCTTGCAAAACTACAGCTACTTATTCAAAATGGTAAAATATGGTGTGTGTGCCCACTTTGCCAGTGTATTTCATGCCCAAAACAACGTTGGGCCAGGCAAAATACAAATGGGTCACATGCATGTGACCACTGTCTGTTGATTTCTGGTGTCAAATTTGTGGCCCAAGACTAGTTAACCCTTGCAAAACTACAGCTACTTATTCAAAATGGTAAAATATGGTGTGTGTGCCCACTTTGCAAGTGTATTTCATGCCCAAAACAGCGTTGGGCCAAACAAAATACAAGTGGGTGATATGTAAGTGACCACCCTCTGTTGATTTCAGGTGTCAAATTTGAGGCCCAAGACTAGTTAACCCTTGCAAAACTACAGCTACTTATTCAAAATGGTAAAATATGGTGTGTGTGCCCACTTTGTCAGTGTATTTCATGCCCAAAACAGCGTTGGGCCAAGCAAAATACAAGTGGGTGATATGTAAGTGACCACCCTCTGTTGATTTCCGGTGTCAAATTTGTGGCCCAAGACTAGTTAACCCTTGCAAAACTACAGCTACTTATTCAAAATGGTAAAATAAGATGTGTGTGCCCACTTTGCCAGTGTATTTCATGCCCAAAACAGCGTTGGGCCAGGCAAAATACAAGTGGGTCACATGCATGTGACCACTCTCTGTTGATTTCAGGGGTCAAATTTGTGGCCCAAGACTAGTTAACCCTTGCAAAACTACAGCTACTTATTCAAAATGGTAAAATATGGTGTGTGTGCCCACTTTGTCAGTGTATTTCATGCCCAAAACAGCATTGGGCAAAACAAAATACCAGTGGGTGATATGAGTGACCACCCTCTGTTGATTTCAGGTGTCAAATTTATGGCCCAAGACTAGTTAACCCTTTTAAAACTAAATTTTTTGAATAAGAAGCTGGAGCTCGAATAAGAAGTGAATAAGAAGTGAATAAGAAGCTAGCCGAATAAGAAGCTAACTTCAGCATCGTACTAAAATTGTGGTTTGCATTAAATAGCCCCAGATAAGCCTCTTAACATTGGTCTGCTTCACTTTGGTGTTTAACAAAGGAGCATTATGTTCTACAATGGACATAACACTTTATGTACCTAATGGGGAACTTATCAATTGACAAGAAATTTGGAAAACCTTGCATTCATTTCATCTGTGTGTGGTGATTATGCACCTCAGTTATCTGTGAGAACAGAGCAATTGAGGATATAAAACTTCTCACATAATATTGCTACATATTAACAAGGAGAGTTTCTAAAATATGGATACAATTTGCCTCTTCTTCAAATAAAGGATACATTGGGGGAGATTCAAATGTTTGAAAAGTCAGGTGGGAGCCTGTTTTTTCCTATCTAATAGACAGGAAAAAACAGACACCCAACCAACTTTTCAAACATTTGAATCTCCCCCATTGAGTGCATCCCTAGTGCTGGTTCTGCAGATTTTACTAACTCTCTAAAGAGATTTTTATATTGTTATTGTGTTTGTTTTATTATGATAATTTGTCAGTAATTGGTAAATTTTGGATACTTCCATTGACAGTGCTTCCTTTCTTTGCTTTTCTTTTGTATATCATTGTTTGAGGTTCAGCTCCTCAAAATGTGAAGCTGCAGTCATTGTTAAGTTTCCATTGTATAACAAGTCTCACAGCCAGTACACCAGCGCCCATTTGTGGGTTGTTGTTTTTTTTTTTTTATTCCAGTTACAATCTTGTTCAGATCCTCCAAAAATAGGATGTCTCCCTTAAAAGGGAGCACCTCCAAGCAGTGGCGCACGCAGGGGGGGTTTCCGAGTACCTGGAAATCCCCCTTAATGAGCCAAATTGTTTTATTGTTGAGACGGAGACAGCAGTGTCTCCGTCTCTAAAAGCCGCGATCGCGACCGCGGAGCTGCTAGAGCAGGCAGCAGACATCTATCTATGTGTAGCTTTCTGCATAAAAAATGTCCGGAGGGAGCTGCTGGCTGCGCATGCTCAGCCACAGCAGCTCCCTCCGTCCTCACAATCATGACAGGCTGCTCCCGCCTCCCAGTCCCAAGGCTTGTGGTACGCATAAAATATACAGTATGTATACTGTATATGAGGTTTTTGTATATGTATGTATTTGTAGTTATGTATGTATGTATGTATGTTAGTATGTGTGTGTGTGCTTGTGTATGTATGCATGTGTGTTTATGAATATACGAATGTGAGTGCTATACATGTATATACATATGTTTATGTTTATATATATGTTTATGGAGGCTGATGTACAGTGGATCATGAGGCTGCATTTAAGGAGTATATTATGACGAAGTACTTGCTTGATTAGATGAATATGCCCACAGCTGCGATCTCTTTTGGCTGAAACTGCACTTTATGGGGGTTTTTTTGCATAAAAATTGGATGTGCGTATTCTTTTACCTATAAAAATTGACATTATGTGTTGAGCACTCTCTGGAGAGGACATTATGTGTGTGCAGCTGTTTTCTTTTTTCACTATATACGTGTGTGTGTGTGTGTGTGTGTGTGTGTGTGTGTGTGTGTGTGTATATATATATATATATATATATATATATATGTATATAATATATATACATACCCACACACACCCCTACGGAAACCCCCCTGACTAAATCCTGCGTTTGCCCCTGCCTCCAAGGTCTTTTTGGAGTCCAGGTCCACCTTCTAGGACCTCAACCACATAATTCGGCAAGCCAGGATAGACGTAGTAGATGCCTTGGCCGCCATTACACCTGCATCAGAGGCCGCCTCCTGAATATAGTGGGAGGCGGTGGTAATATAAGACAGATACTGTCTGGCAGTGTCAGAAAAATCCTGATGCAGCTCATCCTGAACCCATGCTTCAATTCCTTTTGCAGCCCAGGAGGATGCCATAGTGGGTCTATGTACCGCACCAGTTGGAGAGTAAATAGACTTCAGGCATCCCTCCACACGCTTATCCAACGGTTCCTTCAGTGAGGTGACAGTGGTGACAGGCAGAGTAGATGACACCACAAGATGGGCGACATGAGTGTCCACCGGCGGTGGAGTTTCCCACTTGTTATTCAACTCCGCAGGGATAGGATAACGAACTAGCATCTTTTTAGACAGGGAAGATTTCTTTCCTGGCGACGACCAGGATTCCTGACGTATGTCAATTAAGTTGGCAGAATGTGGTAAGACTACCTTAGCAACCTTCTGATGTTTGAACTTATCAGGTTTCTTAGACGCAGCAGTAGGCTCAATGTCTTCATCTATTTGAAGAATTAGCTTAACAGCCTCCACTAGGTCAGGAACATCAACCTGGGTTGTAGATTCCTCATCAGAAGCAACTGTATCCGTGTCTGACGGATCAGTATATTCCCCATCCTCATCAGAAGAATTATCCGAAATATTAGTGGATTGTGAGGAAGAAATGGCCCGTTTAGATGACCCCTTGGCCCCAGAGGGGCGTGGGGTAGATTTTTTTTTTTAACCAAGGATTGATTTAATTGTTGCAATTGGGTAGACTGAGTATCCACCCAGGGCGGATTAACTACAGGGACAATATGTGGCTGCAATGGCACTGGAGGTCCCACAGGGGGCGTAAAACGTGTCAAAAGTGTTCTCAGCATACTTGAGAAAGCTGCCCAAGGTGGGTCCTGATTGGCCACAGGTGCTGCAGGTTGACTGGGTGTGTGGCACTCAGCGCCTGAACTAGCAGCTAAAACTTCCCCCTCAGGTAACTCTGTGGTGCCAGTACTACAAGATGCAGAAGCATCTGTGGATTTCCCGCTCTGTGTGGCAGACATTATAAGGAATGTAGCCTTAGGGCGTAACAGTACAATATAGCAAGACAAACACAATACCTGCAAAAAAAAGCCTATGTTATGTGACCATAAACCAGGACACAAAACAGAGGATTTATACAGTATGAGGTGACTGAAACACACAGTAAAAAATACCAAACTGTACTGTACTGTGTAACACTATATATACATATGGGACTCTGATGCACCTAGCCCATCAGGGTACAGAATATAGTGGGGAAGTGATTAACAACGGGTGCTGTTCCCTCGCAGCCCGGCGCAGACCGGTAAACTCCGGAACACCAGCAAAACAGCCTCCTGTCTGCAAGTGCGGAGGTACCGGAGGTAGCGCGAACCATCTGAACGGCTCGTTGAGGCTCCCTGCACGGCGCAGCATCAATCATACCCGCTGAGGCTCTGGTGTGTGTCTCTGACAGATCAGCGAGACGACACCAGGGAGCAAGGACAGAACAGGCTCCTGCCCAGCGGAGGTAATTCACCAACGCACCTTTAAAACCAGCAATCCACTGCAATGGATTTGTGACGTACACAGTACCTTTTGGTACACTAAGGCGTGAGTGACCCATGTTAAGATATCACACTTATTAGTAACATACAATTTTTTTTTAAATTTTATGTGTACCAAAGTGTATCTAATATAGTTAAAAATCCTCCAGGCACAGTTACTTATTAAATATGTGCATATAAGTTCACTTACTATAAATGATTCTCTGAGGAATTGATTTAGCAGCTCTAATATAGTGCACATTTTTATTACTGTGAAATCTGTCACATTATTTTATTCTCCCGGGAGTGTGTTGTAACCTTTACACATTGTATATAAATAAATGTTTTTTTTTATTTCATCTGATTGTCAAGCGCCACTTGTTATTTGTTGGTTAGTGTTTGTTGCAAGGGATTGGCAATTCCCTTTATCAGGAGGCTGCTGACAATCAAAGTGCAGTGCTTCTCACCTAAGCGCTTAGTTCTCTTCTTCCATACAGAATATAGTGATAGCAATATGTGATACAGAAGAATGGAATCCCACACAACAGCTACAGGCACACTCAGTCACATGTACAATGCAGAAGTTATTACATATAAACAATAAAACTGCACTGGACTAGTAATTTACATATAAATATGTATGAGTATAGATATGCACAGTAGATACTGGATGTATATCACAGAATACTTGTACTAAATATTCAGATAGCAGTACACCTTGTTCTTAACTAACACTGTCTAAAATGACATGTAGAATATTTAAGTGTCTGTAAATGCACAGCGCTGATGAGACAGGCGGCTTTACAGAGGAGACAGAGCCCTGCAGTTCCGGAGATAAGCCCAACTATGCTGGGCCTCACCACTGGGTACTGTGGAGCCTATATCAAACGGATTTTAGTAAATGTGACCTGTGCTCCCTTGCCCTGGAGGATATAGTGGGGTCCCTGTATGCAGTACAGTGTCCACGCCAGCGGTGCGGTCTGTCTCCTGGGACCGAGACCGGACCGCGATTAACCAGCAGGTCCCACCTGGGGGACGCTCTTACCTCCTCCCTGATGTGCAGCCACGCGATCCTTGAGAGCATCAGTGGTGGTGTGCCTGATGACTGGTACGCCTCCACTGCAAGTACCCGGGAACCCAGCCGCGGGAGTATGCAGCGCTGCTGGGATGGTGATGGAGCCGCAGCACAGAATGTCAGACTGACATAAATAGTGCCGCAGCCCTTGAAGTCTTCTTAAAAAGCTCTTTTCAAGGCTGCCTAGCGTAGCCCCACCTGTTAGTGACCTGCACTTCAGGCACCAACTTACAAACTGAGCTACAGTGCCTGGAGGCGGGGTTATAGAGGAGGCGGTGCAATGCATCCTGGGAACAGTCAAAGGTTTAGCCTGTTGGTGCCTCGGATCAAGATCCAACTCTACACCCTGATGTATTCCCTGTGGAATCCCAGTGTACCCGCTGCAGAAACAGTATTAATATTTAACACAATATAAATGTTCTATAATATAAGCTTTATCAAACATATTTAAATAATAAATAAAAACACAAAACTACAGTACTGCACTTTCTAAGCATGCATTCTCCCACCTCATGGTACAGCTCCTGTCTCTACTTCCTGGTAGCTACTCTCTGGTCCAGTACATTGATTGAGGACCCAGATCCACACACACAGCAAACTTGGTAGAAGAAGCTGCTACCACTGGACATGAGCAGTATCTCTGCTCTGTCTCTTAAACTGCATGTTGTGGTGACAGTAATCATATTTTCTCATACGTCCTAGAGGATGCTGGGGTCCACTTTAGTACCATGGGGCATAGACGGCTCCGCAGGAGCCATGGGCACTCCAAGACTTTTCAAGGATGTGAACTGGCTCCTCCCTCTATGCCCATCCTCCAGACCCCAGTTTTAGAAATGTGCCTAGGCAGACTGGATGCACTCCAGGGGAGCTCTACTGAGTTTCTCTGAAAAGACTTATGTTAGGTTTTTTATTTTCAGGGAGGACTGCTGGCAACAGTCTCCCTGCTTCGTGGGACTGAGGAGGCAGAAGTAGGAACCAACTTCCCGAATAGTTTCATGGCTCTGCTTCTGGCTGACAGGACACCATTAGCTCCTGAAGGGTACTGAATGCTAGCTGTGCCTAGATGCTCACTCCCACAGCACGCCGTCACCCCCCTTGCAGAGCCAGAAGTCAGAAGACAGTTGAGTGTTAGAAGAGAGATCTTCAATCAAGGTGACGGCTAAAGGTACCGCGCGGCTGATGTGAGCGCAGCGCGCCATACTGCCCACACAACACAGGCACTGCAGGGTGTAGGGCGCGGGGGGGGGGGGGGCGCCCTGGGCAGCATGAAACCTTATAAAACTGGCATAATGAGGGGCATAAGTTGCTGAGGCACAGTCCTACCCCCGCCAGTATAAAAAAAGTACCTCATAAATGCTGAGGAGAAATGCGCCATTACAGGGAAGGGGGGGCTTTCTCCTCAGGCAGCCAGCACACTGCTCAGTGCCATTTTCTTCCAGCAAAAAGCAGGGGAAGAAACGCTGATCCTCCTCTCAGTTTCTGTTTAGTATCAGAGTACAAAGGGGGGGGAAGTGTATATTGTGATATTATGGCAATATATATGTCTCTCTCTCTCTCTCTCTCTCTCTCTCTCTCTCTCTCGGAAAGTCTCTGTGTACAAAGTACATGACACAGGGATTTTTTATTTAAGCGCTGAGTTGTGGACTGGCAATTCATTTCTGTGTCCCTCTGACAGATTTTACTGTGGGTCTGTCCCCTATAAGCCCGGAATGTCTGTGGTATGATTGTGCACGTGTGTGGCATGTCTGAGGCAGGGAGCTCTTCCTGTGTGGGAGCCATGTTAGGGACACAGAGTTGTAATATGACACCAAGAGCCTGACTGGGTGAAAGGTTACGTGATAGTGTGAATCATATCAGTAAGAGGTTGGACTGAATCGCATGCAAAAAACGGAAAATAATCTGTAGATGTGATTTTTAATAGTTCTGCCTTTCATCCACAGGGACCCCTCTGGGTCACATACAAATTTGCACAAGTAGTACAAACTGATACTGACACGGACTCTGATTCCTGTGTCGACACTAGTGATTCCAGGGCAATAGGTTCTAAGTTAGCAAAAAGCATTCAAAACATGTTTTAGCTATAAAGGAGGTGTTAGAAGTTACAAAGCCCCCTCTTTTACCACAGGAGAGGGTTTACTTTAGTAAAGAAGTAATGTAATTTTCCCTCCACTTCATGAGTTGAACGGTCTTGGAGGGAGTCTGATTTAACCTCAAAAGAAATTTCAGATTCCCGAAAGGAATTCAGGCAGCTTACCTTTTTCCAAAAGGTGGGAGTCACCCCACATTTTAGACAGGGCCCTGTCATAAAAGGAAAAAGGTGTTTCTCCCTGCACCTGGAGAGCCGGCAGACCGCAAGTTTGTGAGGTGATCTATTGATGTGGCCAATGGGACACTACTCAGCCCTACCATTGTCTGTGCGTGGGTGAGTAGTGCTATTGAAAAGTGGTCAGAAAACTTGTCATTAAACATTGACACAATAGATGGAGACGAGATACTCCTAACGTTAGGTCATATCATAGACGCTGCTGCGTACGTGCTAGAATCCATGAAAGATATTGGTCTCTTGGGATCAAGAAATGCTACCATGGTAATCTCAGCATGGAGGGCATTGTGGATTAGCCAATGGAATGCTGACGCAGACTCCAAAAGGAATATGGAGGCTGTCCCGTATAAAGGTGAGGCCTTATTTGGATATGGGCTGGATGCTTTAGTTCTGCGGCTAAAGCAGGTAAAGTCGACATTCTTGCCTAATGCTCCTGCGCCGGCGTAAAAGACACATCACTCTCAGATGCAGTCTTTTCGACCCAATAATTAAAAAAAGGGTAAAGGCCCCCCTTTTTTTGTGGGTAAAGGTAGGGGAAAAGGAAATAAAGTCCACAGTGTCTCACAGGAGCAAATATCAACCTCTGCTTATGCCAAATCTTCAGCATGATGCTGGGGCTCCCTTGCGGGAGTCCGGTCAGGTGGGGGCACGTCTGAAACACTTCAGTCAGTTCTGGGTTCAATCTGGCCTAGACATGTGGGCCATACAAATAGAGTCCCACGGGTATATACTAGAGTTTCATGACATTTCCCCAGGCCGTATTTTCGAATCGACCTTACCAGCTTCTGTCCCGGATAGGGAAGTGGTAGCAGCAGCAATGCAGTGATTGTGTCAGGATCAAGTAATTGTCCTGGTTCCCTTGTCTCAACAAGGAGAAAGGTTTTTATTCAAGCCTCTTTGTAGTTCCGAAGCCGGGGGGCTCGGTCAGACCATTTCTAAACCTGAAAAATCTGAATCTCTACCTGCAAAGGTTCAAGTTTAAGATGGAATCTCTGAGAGCAGTGATTTCCAGTCTGGAGGAGGGGAATTCATGGTGTCAGTGGACATAAAAGATGCCTACTTACATGTTCCCATTTATCCTCCGCATCAAGCTTATCTGAGATTCGCAGTACAGGATTGTCATTACCAGTTTCAGACGTTGCCGTTCGGACTCTCCACGGCACCGAGGGTATTCACCAAAGTAATGGCGGAGACAATGGTCCTCCTTCGACTGCAAAGAGTCAATATAATTCCTTATCTGGACGATCATTGCCCCAGACTGGCCAAGGAGGGCTTGGTATCCAGATCTTCAGGAGTTACTCCTAGAAGATCCTCGGCCTCTTCCTCCTTGCGAGGACCTGCTGCAGCAGGGGCCGTGCGTATATCAAGTCTTACCACGGCTACGTTTGACGGCATGGCTGTTGAGCGCCGGATCCTAGCCCAAAAGGGTATTCCAAAAGAAGTCATTCCCACACTTATTCAGGCCAGGAAAGGAGTAACGTCTAAGCATTAACACCGTATTTGGAGAAAATATGTGTCTTGGTGTGCATCCAAGAAGGCTCCAATGGAAGATATTCAGTTAGGAAGTTTTCTCCATTTTCTACAGGCAGGTGTGGATGCGGGCCTACGATTGGGTTCAATCAAGGTCCAGATTTCGGCCTTGTCAATTTTCTTTCAAAAACAATTGGTCTCCCTTCCAGAAGTTCAGACGTTCATGAAAGGAGTACTGCACATTCAACCTCCATTTGTGCCTCCGGTGGCACCATGGGACCTTAATGTAGTGTTGCAGTTCCTGCGATCAGATTGGTTTGAGCCTCTGAAGGAGATAGAATTGAAGTTTCTCACTTGGAAAGTGGTCATGTTATTGGCCTTGGCTTCCACAAGGCGGGTGTCTGAGTTGGGGGCCTTGTCCCACAAGAGCCCTTACCTGATCTTCCATGAAGATAGAGCAGAGTTGAGAACTCGCCAGCAATCTCTTCCAAAGGTGGTTTTGTCTTTCCATATGAACCAACCTATTGTGGTGCCAGTGGCCACTGACACCTTCGCTGCGTCAAAGTCTCTTGATGTAGTTAGAGCTTTGAAAATTTATGTCGCAAGAACGGCTCGGGTACGGAAAACAGAGGCTTTGTTTGTCCTGTATGCTCCCAACAAGATTGGGTGTCCTGCTTCTAAGCAGACCAGTGCGCGCTGGATCAGAGGGACGATTCAGCACGCTCATTCCACGGCAGGATTGCCGATACCAAAGTTGGTAAAAGCCCATTCTACTAGAAAGGTGGGCGTATCCTGGGCGGCTGCCCGGGGGGTCTCGGCATTACAGCTTTGCCAAGCAGCTACTTGGTCAGGGGCAAACACGTTTGCAAAGTTTTACAAGTTTGACACCTTGGCCGATGAGGACCTCAAGTTTGGTCAATCGGTGCTGTAGGGTCATCCGCACTCTCCCGCCCGTACTGGAGCTTTGTTATAACCCCATGGTACTAAAGTGGACCCCAGCATCCTCTAGGACGTATGAGAAAACATGATTTTAATACCTACTGGTAAATCCTTTTCTCCTAGTCAGTAGAGGATGCTGGGCGTCCGACCCAGTGCGTACTTTACCTGAAGTTGTTACGTTTTGTAGTTACACAGATGTTGTGTTACGGTTATTTTCAGCATGTTGCTGCAATTGTTCATGCTGTTGGCATGTGTTATGTTGAATGCCATGTTGTGCGGCATGGTTGAGGTGTGAGCTGGTATGAATCTCACCATTAAATTATAAGTAAATCCTTTCCTCGAAATGTCCGTCTCCCTGGGCACAGTTCCTATAGCTGGGGTCTGGAGGAGGGGCATAGAGGGAGGAGCCAGTTCACACCCTTGAAAAGTCTTGGAGTGCCCATGGCTCCTGCGGAGCCGTCTAAGCCCCATGGTACTAAAGTGGACCCCAGCATCCTCTACGGACTAGGAGAAAAGGATTTACCGGTAGGTATTAAAATCCTGTTATATACCATTGCTAATTTGAGCCACTTGCCAAGAGAAGGGGGAGTTTTCCAGGCAACTGGGGGGAAAAAAACCTGCGTTTGCCTATGCATTTTATTAAAGTATATGAGCAATATGGCAGAGGATGGACATCATCTGCTTAGCTCCTGAGACCCGCGACTTCACCCTGCAATAACGGCTGTTCCAGAGCCCTGCACCACTACCCGAAGAGAGAAGATAGTCACCAACTGGTGAGCTGTCTGCATCCCTGCTCCTCTACAGGCTCTGCTCCATCACTGAACAAAGCAATGCAACAGTGAGTTTGACTGCACATTCACTTCCACAAATAAACCTCAAAGCCTGGTTAAGCTATCTTGACTGGTCATTGCCTACACAATTAACCATGGTGTACTCTGTTCTCAGTACTCTGCTCATCAAAAGACTGCATGTACATTCCCAACAAGTTATCGGCCCAGAAACAGCTGCACAAAGTTACTACAAGTCCCAGAAATTGCATGAAAGCTCTAAGCACATAACTATGGAGGTCATTCCGAGTTGATCGCTAGCTGCCGTTGTTCGCAGTATAGCGATCAGACTAAAAATAGGCATTTCTGCGCATGTGTATGCTCCGCAATGCGCACGCGCAACGTACGGGTGCAAAGCCCTTCGTGGTTGTGCACAGGTTGTAGCGAAGTTTTCAGTCGCACTGATGGCCGCAAGAAGATTGACAGGAAGGGGGCATTTCTGGTAGTGATGAGCGGATTCGGTTTTACTCGGTTTTACTCGGTTCTCAAAACCGAATCTTATTGGCTCACTGATGTCACGTGTTTTGGATAGCCAATAAGATTCGGTTTTGAGAACCGAGTAAAACCGAATCCGCTCATCACTAATTTCTGGGTGTCAACTGACCGTTTTCAGGGAGTGTCTGCAAAAACGCAGGTGTGGCTGGGCATTCGCTGGGCGGGTGTATGACGTCAAATCCGGACACAGATAGGCTGAAGCACCGGCGTGCGCAGCACATTTTATTAGGGGGTGCACCGCCGGAGGGGTGTGTATAGCACCGCCTTTTGGGCGTGTCTAGCTCCATCTATTGACTGTCAATGCAATATAAAATATGCACCCTTGTACCAATCCTAATAAAGCAGATACATTGTCAGATGTTGTGGAGTGCACCAAACAAACACCCCTGATGGCACGCACTGCAATTACATTGCTCCTCCTCAGCCTGGTCTGGCTTCCCCTCTCTTTACCCTGCAAGCTGCAGCAGCTTACTTACAAGTCAGTCACTCACTGACACTGACAGTCGCAGGTTAGTACTGCTGCTGCTGGAAAAACGAGTGACGTGTCAATGCTGCTGCCGACTGCCTGCCAGTATTGAATTTGTCTTCCTAAGAGGAATGCTGGCTGCATGCTGCTCCTCATCAGTGGCTGGCGCTGGCATAGCATAGAAGGAGAGAGGTGGGCATGCGAGCAGCATGACGTAATCACATCACATCATACTGTTTTTGTACATGGAGGTGGAGCCGGGAGTTTGAAAGCCAGTGGAAGTGGCACCCTTGATTTACCCAGGCGTCCGGTCAGTAATGCAGTCCTGACATGGTGCAGTGCAGAGGGGACAGTAATCAGCCTGCTCGGCGATCGCTGCATCAGGCATGTGAGATCGGGGTGCCAGACATTAGGGGGTGCCTGTGCGCACCAGGCACCCCCCCTGCGCACACCTATGGGCTGAAGTGATCGCAAACACTGAGTAGGTTCAGAGCTACTCAGAAACTGCACAAACTGTTTTTTGCACAGCTCGGCTGACATGCGGGGCGGACTAGCCCTGTGCTGGGCGTCCCCCCGCATGTCAGTGTGTATGATCGTAGCTGTGCTAAATTTAGCACAGCTACGATCATCTCGGGATGAGGGCCATTGTCTGTAAGGAGCACACATACTGCAATTATAATTTGGTTCATTAAATTTAAAGGTACTCAACATGGAAATTTGATATAGAAATGCAACTTAAGTGGAGAGACAGGAGAAAATAACAGTGTGGAGCAGAATATACAGTATACTCCATAGCACTGTACATGGGAAAGTGTCAGCTAGAGACATGTGGACTCAGAGGAGTTTTAAGAAAGGAGGGGACCCGCGGCCCCCTCCACTCCAGCAGTAGTAGACTCTGGCATAATGCCAGAGTCTATTGCGCATGCACAGGTCTCCGGGAACATGGCGCCCGCGCCTTGTTCCCGGGGACACCTCCAGTGCGCATGCACAAATCACTCGGAAATGTCCGCGGTGGCCTCCGTTGCGGGACTCCGGAAGGGTAAGTATATTCTATGGGCGCAGTGTGTGCGGTGGGGGCCCCCCTGGTTCCAGGGGCCCACGTGCACCGCACACACTGCACCCATTATAGAAACACCTATGTGTGGACTGCATTACAAGAGGCATATCGGGATGGGTGTCTCATGAAGAAAATAAACTTTGGCATATATTGTATAACACAAAGTAAGAAGCATAAATGATTATAAAGACAGGATGATGTCTATAGCTCAGCATTTTGAATCTGTTGGTGTAAAAATAGAAGATGAGGAAATTACAACTGCCATGCTTCAGAATTTGACACCAGACATTGACTTCTTGGTTGTAGCAATCTTTTTTTTTCGCATGCAGAGGGGAACCCATCTCAGGGCAAGGCTGCCAGGCATGCTAAATGGCCTGCCCAGTGGCTGCAACCACAAATTAATTGTGGTCGCTGCAACTGTGGAGGACCCCCTGCAGCCAAAGCTATACCACGGATGCAGGGGGTCTGCAGCCATTGCTTTGATTGGAGCGGCTGCATGTGACATGACGCAGTCACCCTAAAAATTTGTGTTATAGACAAAGAGGCCGCAGAGTTCATTTTGCAAGAGGAAAGTGTATTGTGAGAAATAGAAGTGGGACAATCATCATTGCAGGCAGAGCCGGCGTAAACCACTCAGCAAAGGGATGCAAAGCAGGTAGGCGCCAGGGTGTAGAGGCGCTCTACCTGCATTGCATCCCAACTGTTCCCTGTCTGCTGCTGCCGGCTGCCGCTGCACCTGTCACACTGCATGACAGGCAGCGGCGCCGGCAGTGGAAGCGCGACTCTTCAGACATTCTCACCCCCGCTGTGCTGTTATCAAACTCCTGCTCACCAGCTCCGTGTGGCGCCTCCCCCTTCTGTCCATGCTATCTCCGCTCCTCTTCACTGTTGTGTGTGCAGACTCATCAGACAGCGGGACTGCACCCATGCAATTCCACGCAGTCCAACTTTACATTGATCCTGGAGGCACATGCACGCCCCCTGAACGACCCTTTCTGTTTCTCCTTCATGGATCAGAGCACTGTGCAGTGTGTCCATGTCTCTCTACAGACGCTGTTTGGATGGGGTTATAACCCCTGTCACTGTTGGTGTGCAGCCTGTTACACGCTGTCTGCTAGGTCTGTCTCCCGTACCTAGCCTCCACCTTCCCTTCTGGTGAAGGAGAAGGATTCCTCCTCAGACCTGCCGGGAATGTTTAGCTTTCAGTGATTTACAGCCCAAGCTATCAAAACGTATGCTATCAAAGAGATGTGTAAGAATGCTAATCCATGGCAAATGATTCCAGGTACTACATACTATACATGTAATCTCACATTTTATTTAAAGACAGTGGGCAGAAGACGCCATAAGAATAGGGGTACACTCTCTTTTCCTGAGTAGTAATACTTTTAAACGGGTTGGGGTTACGTGGCTGCCGCACAGGATCCCGGTGGTCAGCATACCAATGCCGGGATCCTGGCCGCTATAATGCCGGCAGGGGGGTGAGCTCAACGAAGCCCCTTGCAGGCTCGGTGGCTCGCTGCACTCGCCACAGGTTCTATTCCCACTCCATGGGTGTGGTGGACACCCACGAGTGGGAATAACCCCTTTTAGCCAGTATTCTGTCTGGCGGCATTGTGATTCTTCGGGATCTTGGCGTCGGTATGCTAACCGCCGGGATCCCATGCGCTGGCCACGTAACCGCATCCCTTTTAAACTACATAAATGCTCCATATTTCTAGTAAATGTGTAAGTCAGGTCAAATAAATTGGGTATATTGAGACCCATCATACAATGTGTAACTTGGAATTAATAATATGTAATAAACTATGGCTGGTCTAGATCTGGCGTGTGTGGCTTAACGTGTATAAGGGGAACTATTGTGTGGCGGAACGTGAATTAGGGACACTACTATGTTTTGTAATATGAATCAGGCACTACATACAATGTAAACTGAATATAATTGTGCTACTCTGTGGTGTAATTTGAATATTGTGTCCACACCCATTCCTTGAGAGACTGCATCCCTTTTTGCACCACACACCTTCAGTGCGCACTGTCTCTTTATAAAGTTTGGGAGGGCGCAAATTTATAGTTTGCAGGGGGGTGCCGAACACCCTAGCACCGGCCCTGATTGCAGGTATAAGACACCAGCCATTGTATGTCCTTGATACACAGCAATGCTATGCAATGATGGCAAGTGAGTCAGTCATTGAAACTCTGGCAGAGAAAATTAGGTCACCTTGGATATGAGTGTTCAAAAGCTGCGTACAAAATGCTACATTACAGTGTTTTCCTAGAAAACACTGTAACATACCATTTCATATGTAGTTGCAGCCGCAGACACACAGAGGGGTATATTTACTAAAAATCGTATTTTTCTGAATGAGGTTAAAGTTCAAACACGAATGACATTGAATGTGTGAAATTCAAACTTTTTGAATTTTTTACGCCTTATTTACTAAGCTGTCGTATTCTGCATTTTCGAGTTTTCCTATGTCGATGTCATTCGTATTTTCGGCCAGTGTTTTACGGGAGTGAATAGTAAAACACTGCCGACATTAACACAATGAATCTCGGTCGGATCTGTGAGATCCGTGCAGGGCTTCATTGTGCACCTTTAAAAAAATAAAAAAAAGTGTTAAAAATCAAGAAAAAATTGCGTGGGGTCCCCCCTCCTAAGCAAAACCAGCATCAGGCTCTTTGAGCCGGTCCTGGTTGAAAAAATATGGGGAAAAAATTGACAGGGGTTCCCCCATATTTAAACAACCAGCACTGGGCTCTGCGCCTGGTCCTGGTGCAAAAAATACGGGGGACAAAAAGCGTAGGGGTCCCCCGTATTTTTTGAACCAGCACCGAGCTCCACTAGTCAGAGAGATAATGCCACAGCAGGGGGACACTTTTATATAGGTCCCTGCGGCCCTGGTATTAAATCACTAACTAGTCACCCCTGGCCGGGGTACCCTGGAGGAGTGGGGGCCCCTTAAATCAAGGGGTCCCCTCCCCTCCAGCCACCCAAGGGCCAGGGTTGAAGCCCGAGGCTGTCCCCCCCATCCAAGGGCGGCGGATGGGGGGCTGATAGCCATGTGTAAAAATAAGAATATTGTTTTTTCGTAGCAGTACTACAAGTCCCAGCAAGCCTTCCCCGCAAGCTGGTACTTGGAGAACCACAAGTACCAGCATGCGGTGGAAAAATGGGCCCGCTGGTACCTGTAGTACTACTAAAAAAAAAATACACAACAAAACACAGAACGCACACACCGTGACAGTAAAACTTTATTACATACATGCACACCTACGTACACACATACTTACCTATGGCCCTCATTCCGAGTTGTTCGCTCGCAAGCGGATTTTAGCAGATTTGCTCATGCTAAGCCGCCGCCTACTGGGAGTGAATCTTAGCATCTTAAAATTGCGAACGATGTATTCGCAATATTGCGATTACATACCTCGTAGCAGTTTCTGAGTAGCTCCAGACTTACTCGGCATATGCGATCAGTTCAGCGCTTGTCGTTCCTGGTTTGACGTCACAAACACACCCAGCGTTCGCCCAGACACTCCTCCGTTTCTCCGGCCACTCCTGCGTTTTTTCCGGAAACGGTAGCGTTTTTTCCCACACGCCCATAAAACGGCCTGTTTCCGCCCAGTAACACCCATTTCCTGTCAATCACATTACGATCGCCAGAACGATGAAAAAGCCGTGAGTAAAATTCCTAACTACATAGCAAATTTACTTGGCGCAGTCGCAGTGCGGACATTGCGCATGCGCATTAAGCGGAAAATCGATGCGATGCGAAGATTTTTACCGAGCGAACAACTCGGAATGAGGGCCCATGTTCACACGAGGCTCGGTCCACTTCTCCATGTAGAATCCACGGGGTATCCGTGAATAAAATTATACTCACACAATCCAGTGTAGCTTCTGTCCTCTTTGTAATCCACGTACTTGGCAAAAAAACAAACCGGAAAACCCAAACCACGCACTGAAAGGGGTCCATGTTTACACATGGGACCCCTTTCCCCGACTGGCGGGACCCCCCGTGACTCCTGTCAAAGAGGGTCCCTTCAGTCAATCAGGGAGCACCACATCGTGGCACTCTCCTGATTGGCTGTGCGCTCCTGAGCTGTCAGTCAGGCTGCGCACTGAAGATACAATGTAGCGCATAGGCGCTCCAGTGTATCCAATGGTGGGAACTTTGCGGTCAGCGGTTGAGGTTACTCGCGGTCAACGTGGCGCTCCCTGATTGGCTGAAGGGACCCTCCTTGAAAGGAGTCACGGGGGGGTCACACCAGTCGGGGAAAGGGGTCCCGTGTGTAAACATGGGACCCCTTTCAGTGTGTGGTTCGGGTTTTCCGGTTTGTTTTTTTGCCAAGTACGTGGATTACAAAGAGGACAGAAGCTACACTGGATTGTGTGAGTATAATTTTATTCACAGGTACCCTGTTGATTCTACGTGGAGAAGTGGACCGAGCCTCATGTGAACATAGGTAAGTATGTGTGTACGTAGGTGTGCATGTATGTAATAAAGTTTTACTGTCACGGTGTGTGTGTTCTGTTTTTTTGGGGTATTTTTTTGTAGTAGTACTACAGGTACCAGCGGGCTTGTTTTTCCACCGCATGCTGGTTCTTGTGGTTCTCCAAGTACCAGCTTGTGGGGGAGGCTTGCTGGGACTTGTAGTACTGCTACAAAAAACAATATTTTTATTTTTACACATGGCTATCAGCCCCCCATCTGCCGCCCTTGGATGGGGGGGACAGCCTTGGGCTTCACCCCTGGCCCTTGGGTGACTAGTTACCCTCCAGGGTACCCTGTCCAAGGGTGACTAGTTAGTGATTTAATGCCAGGGCCGCAGGGACCTATATAAAAGTGTCCCCCGGCTGTGGCATTATCTCTCTGACTAGTGGAGCCCAATGCTGGTGTTAAAAATACGGGGGACCCCTACGCTTTTTGTCCCTATATTTTTGGCACCAGGACCAGGCGCAGAGCCCGGTGCTGGTTGTTCAAATATGGGGGAACCCCTGTCAATTTTTTTCCCATATTTTTACAACCAGGACCGGCTCAAAGAGCCCGAGGCTGGTTATGCTTAGGAGGGGGGACCCCACACAATTTTTTTTTCTGATTTTTAACCCTTTCACACCCCTTCCCACTGATAAACATGCACGGATCTCATGGATCCGTGCATGCCTATCAGAACACGGTAAAAAAAAAGCTGGTCTATTTTAAAACTGCTTTTTTTTACGATTTGTATTTTTTCACGGCAGTGTTTGGCTATTGCCGGCAGTGTTTCTGAATTACAATTTTTAGTAAATTACCGAGTTGTATAAAATAACAGGCGCATTTGACCGATGGTGTATTCATTCGTATTTTTTTTCTTTGACTTCCAATAAAATACGAATGCCCTCATCACTGCCGAGATTTTGGTTTAGTCAATTCCCGAGATGACACTTTGAAGAAAAAACACCAAATCGGTCAAAATCGGGACCTTAGTAAATATACCCCAGGGAATACAAGTATAGGACATGTACATATTTTTATTTATTTAGTCTGCCAATTAAAAGGAAAGTGTAGGTTACTTTAAACTAGAGATGAGTGGGTCCGGTTCTCCGAGAACTGGACCCACCTCAACTTCCCCATCCGAGTCTGGATCCAAGTCCGGCTTGGGTTTCCTGCTAGTCTCGGATCCGAAAACAAGGCAAAACGTTATTATGCCACTGTCAGATTCTCACAGGGTTTTGGATTCTATAAAGGTCCTGGTGATTGGCGCCATTTCACTCCAACTGTGGAGAGTGCAATGATTTGTGTGGGGCATAGGCGTGGAACTGGTAGCTGCTGCAGGGCTGGTGTATTAGTCCAGGGGTGCTCTGTCTGTCGTCTGGTGTATCTGACAAGGGGTGCTCTGTCCACCTAGGGGTGATCTGTCCATCCATCCAGCGGCAATGCCCCAGTGTTAATTAAAACCCAGTATATTCTGTGTACATCTAGGGGTGGCATGCGATCGCACTGGGTGCCCGCCACAGCACTTCTGTGGCTCCCTGCTTCCCCTCCTCCCTCTTCCCAAGTACTCTGCTCGGGGGGCGGGGGAAGTTTTGTGGAATTACGCAATTGCACTGTTACATCGCGACGCAATTGTGTACATGTTTGGCTGCATAGCCTCTGGCTGCATAGTATCTGAGCTGTAAAGTATGTTAGTGTTAAGTATGACGTTATGGCCTTGGAGATAATCGGAGATGCCTCAGCTGACGTGACCCCCTATCTTCTTTTTGTCTTCCTCAGGTAACCTAATTTATCTCACTCCTACATGAGTCCCACTCCTGCAGATTTCATGCTTTATTTGAATTGTGATAGGTAACCTATTTCTTTGTTTATAGTTAGTTATTCCTAGCCACTACTATAGTAGGAAATCACTGTGTACTAGTGGGGGATGTACTGGTGTGTTGTTAATCACACCTATAGCTTACCTTTTGTTGTGGGTGGGGTCTCAGAGGGTGGGTTCTGTTAGTAAGCAGAGCTGTATCAATGTGTTCATTTATATTTAATCAGTACATGTTTGGCTGCATAGCCTCTGGCTGCATAGAGTCTGAGCTGGGAAGTATGTTAGTGTTAAGTATGACGTTATGGCCTTGGAGATAATCGGAGATGCACTGGAGAGGAACAGAAGGACAGCTATTTTCCCCACCTGCAAACTACAGCCTACAGAGAGTAGCCTAATCGAATACCACCAACACCTGCAGTCCGCACAGCCTGGACACTGACCTCCCTGTCTGATTAAGTAACAGCCATACTGCTCTCACATATTGCGTTCTGCACCTCATTTATACTCTCTACAACCACTGTGTAACATTCTCAGCCTTTCCGTTCCTTCCATTATTTGCCAAAAAATGGTTTTCACTGCCTCCGCTTTTACTGCATCCCCATTGTCATTGTTCGTTCTATATTACACCCACCCCATTCTATATTATTCCTCTGAACAACACTACTGTACTGGAACTATGGCTCCTCGATCCTGTCCCATACCAATCCTCACTGCTAGTTCACCCCCCACCCAAATTTCCAGACTACCCACACGCATTCAGAACCCAGCAAACCTGATCCCCATCTTGCCTGTCCCCTCCCTTCCTTTCTCCTGTGCACTCTGGAATGCTAGATCAATCTGCAACAAGTTGCCAGCTATCCACGACCTCTTCATCTCCCATTCTTTTAACCTTCTCGAAGTCACTGAAACCTGGCTCTCCTCCTCTGACACCACCTCCCCTGCTGCCCTCTCCTACGGAGGCCTCTCCTTCACCCACACAGTCAGACCTGATGGTCGCCAGGGTGGAGGCGTGGGCATCCTTCTCTCCCCAAACTGCACCTTTCGTGTCATCCCACCTGAGCCCTCCCTCACCTTCTCCACCTTTGAGGTCCACACTATCCGCCTCTTCTACCCCATTCACCTCCATGTGGCAGTGATCTACTGCCCCCCTGGCCACTGTTCACCTTTCCTTGACAACTTTGCTGCCTGGCTTCCCCACTTTCTCTCCTCCGACCACCCCTCTATAATCCTCGGTGACTTTAACATCCCTATCGACATCACTAATGCAGCTTCCTCTAATCTTCTTGCCCTTTCCACCTCCTTTGGACTTTCTCAATGGTCCTCCGCCCCTACTCACAATCTCGGCCACTCCCTCGACCTTGTCTTCACCCACCGATGTGATCTCTCTGATGTCTCTAACTCTTCCTTCCCTCTCTCTGACCACCATTTGCTTTCTTTCACCCTCTCATCTTCCCCTCTCCACTCCACGCCCAGACCCACCATCACCAGACGCAATCTTGCGTCTCTCAACCCCGCTATCCTGTCCTTCCTCGAGACCTTCTTCTCTCCTCTTTCCACTATGACTTGTCCCAACCAGGCAGCCACCTTCTATAACTCTTCCCTTACTGCTGCTCTCGACTCTGTGGCCCCCCTCTCCTCTGTCCCCCTCCGCCGCTCTAAACCCCAACCCTGGCACACCAAACTTACACGATTCCTACAAAAATGTTCACGCTCCGCAGAAATCTCCTGGAGGAGATCCCACTCTCTAGCAGACTTCCTCCATTTCAAGTTTATCCTCTCCTCCTATAGCTCTGCTCTTTCCCTCGCCAAGCAATCCTTTTTCCAAGCAATCATCTCTTCTCAATCCTCCAGTCCACGCCGACTCTTTGAAACTTTCAACACTCTCTTTCGCCCCCTCCTCCTTCCCACCCCTCCTCCCTCACTGCCACTGACTTTGCCTCCTTCTTCATCTCCAAAATTGAAGATATTCAAAATTACATCTCCTCCCATCACCCCTCTGCTGCCCCCCTGCCCCCACTATCCCTCCCCTCCATCCATCCCACCCTGTCCTGCTTCCGTCCCACCTCAGACAAGGAAGTCCACTCCCTCATCCTATCCCCCCCCCTCAACCTGCCCCTTGGATCCCCTCCCGTCTTCTCTGCTCCCTTCCCCCCACTGCCTGCTCCCACCTTGCTCACCTCTTTAAACTATCTCTCTACTGGCATCTTTCCCTCACCATTCAAACATGCTCTGGTGTCCCCTATTCTAAAAAAAACCAACCTTGACCCTTCATCACTCACTAGCTACTGCCCCATCTCTCTTCTCCCCTTCGCCTCCAAACGACTGGTCTACAGATGCCTCACAAGCTACCTCTCTGACCACTCCATCCTTGACCCACTACAATCTGGCTTTCGCCCACTCCACTCCACCGAGACTGCCCTGGTGAAAGTCATCAATGACCTGCTTTCGGCCAAATCCAAGGGCCACTTCTCTTTGCTCATCCTTCTGGACCTCTCTGCTGCCTTTGACACCATGGATCACCCTCTCATCCTCTGCATACTCCAAAATGTTGGCCTCTCTAGCACCGTCCTTGACTGGTTTACCTCATACCTCACTAACCGTTCCTTCTCTGTGTCTGCCTCCGGAACCACCTCACACCCTTCCACCCTTCCTGTTGGTGTCCCTCAGGGTTCTGTCCTAGGCCCCCTTCTGTTCTCCATGTACACCTCTTCCCTGGGTGCGCTCATTAACTCTTTTGGCCTTCAATACCACCTCTATGCTGATGACACACAACTCTACCTCTCCTCTCCTGATCTATCCCCCTCTGTCCTCTCTCAGGTCTCTAGCTGCCTCTCTGCCATCTCCTCCTGGAAGTCTGAGCGCTCTCTGAAGCTCAAAATGGACAAAACTGAACTCATTATCTTTCCCACAGCCAGAGCAACATCCCCTACAAATATCTCTATCACTGTTGACAGCACTATCATCTCCCCTGTTCCCCAACTCTGCTGCCTGGGCGTCACTCTTGACTCCTCCCTCTCCTTTGCACCCTACATCCAAGCTCTGGCGCAATCTTGTCGGTTCCAGCTACACAACATTGCTCGCATCAGGCCATTTCTTTCCCAGAGTGCAACTAAACTTATCATCCACTCACTGGTCATCTCACGACTCGACTACTGCAATGTTCTCCTCACTGGCCTCACTTGCTCCCACCCCACACCCCTCCAATCTGTCCTCAACTCCGCAGCTAGACTCATCTTCCTCTCCCGTCACTCCACTTCTGCCACTCCCCTTCGACAAAATCTACACTGGCTCCCATTCCCCTACAGAATCCTCTTCAAACTCCTCACCCTTACATACAAGGCCATCTCTAATTCTACTGCTCCCTACATCTCCAACCTCCTCTCCCTTTATACTCCCTCCCACCCACTATGGTCGGCTGATGACCATCGCCTTTCCTCTGCCTTGGTCACTGCTTCCCATGCACGAGTTCAGGATTTTGCCCGTGCTGCCCCCCTTCAGTGGAACGCGCTCCCCTGCTCCATTAGACTCTCCCCAACCTTGCAAAGCTTCAAACAGGCACTGAAAATCCACCTATTTATCAAAGCGTGCCCCTCCAATGCATAACCTAGTCCTTAGGATGCTCCTCCATCCCCCTGCCTTGAACATCTCTGCTTTGCTTGCATACTGCCATCAGGCTTCCTCCTGCTTGCTTGCACCTCATGTCATCTGTCACCCCTCCCCACTAGATTGTTAGCTTTTCAGAGCAGGGCCCTCTTTCCTATTGTTGTCTAAGCCCTCTTCTCGACACATTTCACTCAGCAACCATCTTTACCTGCTTTTTCTCCTACTAGTAAAGGCTCCTCTCTATCTATGGCCGCCAGCCCCAAGTAGTACTATGATTACTCCCTTGCTACTTACATCTAAGCTGTATTATGTTTTGAGAATTGTGGTGCTCTTTGTTACCTGCACTCCATTTTTGTTATTTAATTATGGTTATGCTAAGTTTTGTCTCCCTGTACTGTTCTTTGGGGGTAATTCCAAGTTGATCGCAGCAGGAAATTTTTTAGCAGTTGGGCAAAACCATGTGCACTGCAGGGGAGGCAGATATAACATGTGCAGAGAGAGATAGATTTGGGTGTGGTGAGTTCAATCTGCAGTCTAAATTGCAGTATAAAAATAAAGCAGCCAGTATTTACCCTGCACAGAAACAAAATAACCCACCCAAATCTAACTCTTTCTGCAAATGTTATATCTGCCCCCCCCCGCAGTGCACATGGTTTTGCCCAACTGCTAAAAAATTTCCTGCTGCGATCAACTTGGAATTACCCCTTTTGTACGGCGCTGCGTAACACTTGTGGCGCCCTATACATAAAATATAATAATAATAATTCTACAGAACTCCGCACTTGGGAAGGACGGGGACCAGAACCAGCAGCAGCATATTAGTGCTGGCGGGCTTGCACCTTCCAGCAGGTATACAGTTTATACTTTACACACTGCTAGGGAGGAGGGGGATCAGAACCAGCAGCATAGTAATGCTGGCGGGCTTGCGCCCGCCAGCAAGTGTGCAGTTTATACTTTACACATAGCTACGGAGGACAGAGGAGGGGTCCACCAGCAGTAGCATAGTTTAAATGTTACACACTGCTAGGGAGGAGGGGGAGGGGGACCAGAAGCATCAGCAGCATAGTAGTGCTGCGCCCACCAGCAAATATACAGATTAGAATTTACACACTGCTAGGAGGAGGGGGACCAGAAGCATCAGCAGCATAGTAGTGCTGGCAGGTGCAAGTATACACTAATTGAACAGGAATTAACCTTGGCAGAAAGCATGGATCCCAGAGCATGAAATCCCTAGCAATGAGAATTACCGTTGGCAACAAGCATGCATCTCAGAGCATGAAACCCCTGGCAACAAGCATGACACCCAGCGCATGAAACCCTTGGTAACAAGCAGGTAACTTAAAAGTAATGAGAAGCTTTACTGTATGGCATAATGTATCACGGGCATTGCAGTGTGTGGCATAATATGGTACAAGGGGCATTGCTGTTTGTGACATAATATGGTTCATAGGGCATTGCTGTGTGTGACATAATATGGTACATAGGGGCATTGCTGTGTGATGGAATTTATTTATTTTTCTGTGGTGACCGAGGTGTGTTGTTGCAGGTTCAAAAACTGGGGTACAGTGTAGTCTTTTTATGCGAGGCCACGCCCATTTTAGTGAGACTCCGCTAATTTTTTCAACACCCCGCCCAAAATAAGTCAGGTTTTTTTATGTCTACGGGAGGCGTACTTTTAATGTCTATGGGGGGAAGGCTATTATATTCCCCCTCCAGGTCCACTGGGATAGTAAAGCATGAACAAGTCGGTTTCAATGAAAAAAATCATGAAAAACTCATGTCGGTATTTTGACCTGTCAGCATTTTACATGTCAGTATTTTGACCTTGTCGGTATTTTAAATGTCGGTATTTTGTCCATGTCGGGATTTTGACCATCGGTCAATTGCTGTCGGGATTTTGATTGGAGGTAAATTGACTGCATCCCACCACAGTAATATATGTTCATACTCATACACGTATTAAGCGACACTGTGGGTGAAGGTGGTACCACAGTAATATATTTTTTTTTTCATACTCATACACGTAGTGTGGTTAAAGAATGTAGCACAGTAATATATTTTATTTCGTATCATACATTTATTGTGCGAGACTGTTGGGGAAATTAAACTGCAGTGTCTATCGCATCTCAGTAAAGACTGCTCCTGAATATTATATTCCCCCTCCAGGTCCACTGGGATGGTAAAGTATGAACAAGATGGTAAAGTATGAACAAGTCGGTTTCAATGAAAAAAATCATGAAAAACTCATGTCGGTATTTTGACCTGTCAGCATTTTACATGTCAGTATTTTGACCTTGTCGGTATTTTAAATGTCGGTATTTTGTCCATGTCGGGATTTTGACCATTGGTCAATTGCTGTTGGGATTTTGATTGGAGGTAAATTGACTGCATCCCACCACAGTAATATATTTTCATACTCATACACGTATTAAGCGACACTGTGGGTGAAGGTGGTACCACAGTAATATATATTTTTTTTCATACTCATACACGTAGTGTGGTTAAAGAATGTAGCACAGTAATATATTTTATTTCGTATCATACATTTATTGTGTGAGACTGTTGGGGAAATTAAACTGCAGTGTCTATCACATCTCAGTAAAGACTGCTCCTGAATACCCCCCAATATACTGTACTATTTCCCTGTAAAGGATGAACTTGATATGTGTGTTCTGCACAGAAATGAGGCCACCTACTGTGACTTGTAGGTGTGGCATTCCCTGTGAGTGTGCAAAGGTCCCTTTTCCTGAGGTACAGAAGGTGGGAGGTATGCTAACAGCCGAATAATGTTTAAGAGGCCATTACTTACTTTTTATTCTCCTTGATCTCTCTGCTGCTTTTGACACTGTTGACGGCTCTCTTTTCATGCAAACACTGCAATCCCTGGGTATCCAGGACTCAGCCCTTTCTTGATTCTCATCCTACCTAATTAATCTCTCCTTCAGTGTCTGCTCCTCTTCGCTACCTCTATTAGTTGGCGTACCACAAGGCTCAGTCTTAGGTCCTCTGCTTTTCTCAATCTATACCACATCTCTTGGCAAACTAATGAGCTCTTTTGGATTTCAGTATCATCTGTATGTGGATGATACTCAAATCTACCTATCCTCCCTATTTTTGTCACCATCTGTATTAGTCCATGTCGCTGAATGCCATTCTGCTATTTTATCCTGGATGTCATCTTGCCACTTCAAACTTAATATTTCCAAAACAGAGTTACTTATATTTCCACTGACCAATGGTAGTTACCAAACTGATATCTCTACCACTGTTGATAACTCAACAAAAAACAATGTTTTAGAGGTGTTGTTGTTGGTGATTTCGTAAACATTTAAGGAATCATGGACTCCAGTCGCTACCACAACATCCTTGTGCACCATGACATCCCTTCCAGCACCCACCTTGTTGGTCGTGCTTTCACACTACAGCAAGACATCAGCCCAAAACATACTTCCAGTTTTTGCAAAAGTATATTCAGTTGACAACAGGTGCAGAAGAACATGGTTTGGCCATCCCAGAGTCCTGATTGCAATCCAATTGAACTGTTTTGGTATCATATGAACAGGTGTGTTTGAGATGTGCAAGTAATGAGCCAAAATCACCTTTGGGAGCTGCTACAAGACAAGCGGGCTGCAATTGAAGCTGAAACTCTAGACAAGTTGACAAACAGTATGCCCCGTATTTGCACTGCTGTGATCACAGCTGAGGATGGATACTTTGAGTGAAACATTTAAGGAAATTGTTAACAACTAAATTGAGTTTTAATGTGTTTGAGTACAAAACATGTTCATTTGCCAAAATATTGCAAACCAGTTTCTTTTTTTCATTACTTTCTGATAAATCGTAGATTTGTGTGGTATTTTGAATCAGAATCAGCTTTATTGGCCAGGTATACTTGCGTATACTAGGAATTTGCTTCCGGTTTACATTGCAGCAGCTGAGTAACAACATGAGAGGGGGGGGGGGGATACAGCATATCATCATACAGCATATCATATAACATACATAATTTCGTGGTCACAGAGTAGTGTTACTTTATCAGTTTACTTGTTTGGGCACGCTAATCTTTGTTCAGCTGGTGGACCGCTTCAATGACGCATTAATATAATATTCAGATACATTTAGCTCAAACAACGGCCTAAAATTTGGAACAAGTTATTCAAATACATTATATGCTCATATGCACTTGCATTTGAGTAATACCTTAATATAAAAGCACTGTATGTAGTTATTAAATGTAATAGTATATGCTCCAAAAACAACTTGCATTAAGTGACTCTATTTCTGATATTATCCATTAAACAAGTAGTGTAAGCAAACTCAAAATAATGATGTAGAAATTTGCAGGTGACTGTGCCCTTGGCCATGCAGGTGTGTGTGCTACTAATTACCACAAGGTACGATTGTGCACTTTCCGTTGTCTCTGGGCTCCATGCTGGCTGACATTAAACAAAGTTGTACTGTAATTAGTTGCCCTTCTCTGAACCTCTGGAACAAGTAACTGTTCCTCCTAATCCACATAACCGCTACTATACATTAGGTAAAAAGTGAATACACTAGAAAGATAAAAGTTATTGAAATGTTCCCATCCTAAATACTGAACAGTAAACATATCATTTTTCTGAGTTTTATATTGTATAGAAATGTAGGTATCCGCAGTGTTTTATTATTTTTCCATAGTGAAAGTCTCTTTAGATGATATTTTGATTATGTTGTGTACAATTTTATCTGGCAGCTGCATCCTTTGAGACTTCTTTTACACATTTTAGATTTGATCAGTGATGCTTTATGCCATTTTAAGAGATAAAATGTCTCCATAACATTCTGGCTGCATGTCTAGTAGCAAACAGTGAGATTCTAATCCAAATAAAATGCCTTCAAGTTAAATGTGCAGTAAATTGCACTTATGTCTAAATTTGTGAGTTTCTGTTCTCGTAAATAGCCCATTAGTCACATTGTTTAAAATTACACCAATTTGGAATTTCAATTTGTACTGATATATTTGTAATATCGTATACTATACTCCACATAATTATTGTTAGAGGCAAGTTACACTTTGAATCCCATGTGTGTTTACCTACTATAAGTAAAAATGAAATTTATTCTTTTGAATTGAAGTACTGTGTATGTAAGGTTTATATCTTCAAGTACTAAGCTGAAGGACATTTTCACTTATTATGGAAATAGCTAAAGTAACGAAAAATGCATTAAAAACAACAATAAGGAGTTTGTTACCATGTATGTGTTCTGGTTTATGCATTTTTTACAGCAGTTGCATTGACAATCCTCAACAGATGCTTAAAATCAGCTTATTTTTTTTCTTTTTATGAATGCAATCTTTGTGAGCTAAGACCAGTTCTCTAATTGCACCCGTAACCTATGAATCAGCATCAGGAAAGCTCCCTTGGCCAATCTACTGACTGTGAGTCAGGGCTGCTAACCAAGCACAATAAAAACTATCTCTGGATTTAAAGGTAAAATCACAATGTTTTAATAACATAAGTGATAATAGAAGAAAATATACTTGTGGAGTGATTGTCACAAATATAGAGTAAAATATCAGACTAATATAAGCTATGGGTCTCGTTCAGGTCCGGTTGTAGTATCGGTGCATGCAGCGTATCGATGTTCGCTACTTTGTGCATGCATCGGACCCATACTGTGCATGTGTAGTATGGGTCTGCGACATTGGTCGCACTATGGCATCAGACTGTCAGTGATTGACAGGCTATTGCCATCTGGGGGCATTGGGGGTGCAGCAACGGACTCAGTTTCTCAAAACGGAGGTATGACGCTGCTGTTTGCGGGGGAGGGAGGATGCCAGGATCTCCAACTGCAACTGATGCTGAATAAGGTCCAGTGTGTTTGTTGTTGTTGTTGTTGTTGTTGTTTTTATTAATTTCTCCATGGCACAGTACAGGTCGGAGTAGGCCCTGGATGCCAAGACATGTTGGAACTTTTATTCCTGAAGTGAGTATGCTGAAGATTGAGTTACTACATGCACAGCATGCCCATCCACTTGCAGACAGCCTAGGTCTGCTGGAACATGTGCACCATTGCAAAATTATCCTTTTAATGGTTATCCAACCTTTTTTGCAATATTTACTGTATATCATTTTATGTAATTGTGTTATCACTGCATGATGCTGCAGACAGCTTGTGACAACCCATGAATTAAGTTAACAATAATAATAAAAGCATTTTTTGAGAATAATGCTAGCTTTTGGTCCTGTAAAGACAAGCTACTTCAGGACCACCACTCCTGTCATGACAGTATCTCAAACCTACATGACTGGACCACCTTGCTCACTTGCTGCTGAAAATATCATCCTCTGCTCCCTGAACTTGTGAAATCTCATAACATTACTTTGATTTTGACCTTACCACTAATTTTAATGCTGCCTTAATGCCACTGTGTTTTGTTCTTTCATATTTTCTTCCTAATACCCCCTCCATATGCTATATCTCAACTTTCTGCACATCCTGCCAGCAGCAACCTATGCATTGTAACCCAACGGCTGCCTCAGGTGGTTTCTCCTGGGCAGAATGTACTACATGTTCATCTTTTCATACAGGGTATATCATATTACACATGTGTCTGTTTTCCTATATACAGATGGGTCCATGGTTATCTTGGCTAGTTTTCTGCGCCTAGGCACAACATGGTTTATTAACATAAACCCTTCATCTATTGTTCTCAGCTGCAATACAATACAGAGAATACAGCAGGGGATTAAGTCATTACAGCAGGGGATTAAGCCAGACTGCCCAGTCTCAGTTAATCCTATTAAAGGTCAAGATAAACATGGACCCATCTGTATGCCTTGAGTCCTTGTATGGCTTATCTCCCACAGTGTAACCTTTGTAGTGCACCTAACATGGCTGCCTCACCTGGTACACTCATCAATAGGATAAAAAAAAATACATGGCACTGATGGTTATGTTAGGACGTCACTCCTAGCGTTAGGACGCTGCAACCACCCATTTTGTGTCATCTCTGCTAGGTGTGATCTATTCCACCAAGGGTAATCCTACTTAGGGCGCCCAAGTTGGCTGCCTTGTCTGGTACTGGTATTCATGGATGGAATATATAATACAGGTTGAGTATCCTATATCCAAATATTCCAAAATACAGAATATTCCAAAATACGGATTTTTTTTAGTTAGACTGATTTAGTGAAACCTTTGTTTTCTGATGGCCCATTGTAGACAAACGTTGTTTAATACACAAAGTTATTAAAATATTGTATTAAATGACCTTCAGGCTGTGGGTATAAGGTGTGTATGAAACATAAATGAATTGTATGTATGTACACAAACTTTGTTTAATGCACAAAGATATTATAAATATTGGCTAAAATTACTTTCAGGCTGTGTGTATAAGGCGTATATGACACATAAATGCATTCTGTACTTAGACTTGGGTTCCATCGCCATGATATCTCATTATGGTATGCAATTATTCCAAAATACGGAAAAATACGATATTCATAATACTTCTGGTCCCAAGCATTTTGGAAATGAGGTACTCAACCTGTATATTTGTTCTCTCTGTGGGTTTTCTACTTGCTGTAACGCTAAATCCTGTGTACTATGTCATAACTCCCAACATGACCCTCTCCAGGAGGGACAAAATGATCTGCTTCTGGACTTTTTTCTTAATTTATGATTGCTGTCACCTGTTTTGACCAGGTTAATGGATAAGAAAGGTGTTTCAGCACAGGTGATGGAAATCATACATTAAGAGGGAAGTCCAGGAGCAGAGTATTCTGTCCCTCCTGGAGAGGATCATGTTGGGAAGTATGCTATGGGCCTAATTCAAGGTTGATCGCAAAAGCAAAATCTTCATCTAATGGGCAAAACCATGTACACTTTAGGTGGGGCAGATATAACATACACAGAGAGTTAGATTTGGGTGGTGTGTGTTCAAACAAATCTAAATTGCAGTGTCAATATAAAGCAGCCAGTATTTACCCTGCACAGAAACAATATAACCCACCCAAATCTAACTCTCTGCACATGTTATGTCTGCCACCCCCTGAAGTGCACATGGTTTGCCCATTAGAGGAAGATTTTGCTTTTGCAATTAACCTTGAGTTAGGCCCTATGTGCTATGTTTTTCTGTCTGTTAAGTAGAGATGTGCGGCAGGCACTTTTCGGGTTTTGTGTTTTGCTTTTGGATCTGGATCCTCGCTCATGTTTTGGATGTGGATTGGTTTTGCCAAAACCACCCTTTTGGGTTTTGGATCTGGATGATTTTTTTAAAAAACATAAAAACAGCTAAAATCACAGAATTTTGGGGTAATTTTGATCCTACGGTATTATTAACCTCAATAGCATTCATTTCCACTCATTTCCAGTCTATTCTGAACACTGAACACCTCACAATATTGTTTTTAGGCCAAAAGGTGGCACAGAGGTCACTGGATGACTAAGCTCAGTGACACAAGTGGGCGGCACAAACACCTGGCCCATCTAGGAGTGGCACTGCAGTGGCAGACAGGATGGCAGTTTTAAAAACTAGGACCCAAAGAGCACATAATGCAAAGAAAAAAAAAGAGGTGCAACAAGGTAGCTGGATGGCTAAGCTAAGCGAGACAAGTGGGCAGCACAAACACCTAGCCCATCTAGGAGTGGCACTGCAGTGTCAGACAGGATGGCAGTTTTATAAACTAGAAAAAAAGGCATTTGTTTCCCCCAGCACCCTGAATGATAACCGTAACCAGATATAAATTCCACATAATAATAGAATTCAGAGATCTTCGTTACACATATTTGCGCAAATGTGTGAATAAGCCTCAAAGCCGCATCAAGGCGTCTCTGTATATTTGGGGTCCCTAGCGCTATATCTAGGTGCAGGGTGTGGCACCCCAAAACACCAGCATAAGCCAGAAAGCCCAGCGTAGCATACCAGTGAAAAAACTATAGTGTTAATACACTTGCGCAAATATGTGTAACGAAGATCTCTGAATTCTATTATTATGTGGAATTTATATCTGGTTACGGTTATCATTCAGGGTGCTGGGGGAAACAAATGCCTTTTTTTCTTGCTTAGAAATACCCCTCCCTCCCTTTCGAGCACCTGAATGATATCACTAAGCTAATTGAGCATCTACCAATATATATAGTTTTATAAACTAGGCTAATATAATGATTATAAAATCAAGCACACTGATAAATTAATAATCGATTGGTCACTTAATATTTTCAATTTAGATTCAAGCAGCTCCCATTTGAGTACTCTGCAGTACTCACTAATAAACACAATTAAAAAAGATATAATGCACAATATCACAAGGGAGCGCTTCAATAAAAATTCATTTGTCAAAGGCAATTTATTATATACATTTTAAAATAAGCATATGATAGACTAAATATATACAGTACAATGTATAAGAACAGTAAAACACACTGATATCTACCGCTACAGTATGTCCATCTTTAGCACCACAAAATAAGTTTATAACGTACTCAAGTGACTAGTGCAAATGAAGTGGAGCTCCAATATAGGATACTTAAGCACAGTTCAAGTGCTATTAATTTGTAACTCCGAAGGTGGACTGCTGGTCTTTGAGGTAAGCCAATGATGCTGCAAAATATACTGAAGGTGCAATGACCAACTTTCTGAGAGCTCGGCAGAACCGCAGAGCAAGTGCTTTGCTTCCACCTCCCCACCGCCAGTACTTAGCTCACCAATGTATCTTACTGGTCTCAGCGCGGCCGGCGTTCTGTATTCTGATCCGATGACTCAGGGTGGGAGCGGCGGTCACTGCAATGTTCACGGGGAGGGAGGGCGCCACTCCAAGTAGGAAGCTGGTGCAGATATAAGAAGGGAACCTCCAGCCTGTGTGTAGTCTAGATAGTGAGCAAGCGGTGAATATGTCCCTTTACGTGTTTCTCCGTTATCACAGTATGCACAGTTTCCTCAGAAGGTGGTCCAGTGTGTTCGGTCATCCATATTTAAAATACAAGTGATCAATTGGTAAGTAGCAGTTCTTAATGATTCACAGGTCCATGTATGGAAGGCACAACAAGGTAGATTCAAACTAATTGTGTGCAGGTGGATAAAGATCTCTCATACACTGCACAACATAATTATAAGTATACATAGAGACAAAAATCAAATGACAACAATAATCTTTCACTGAAAAAGATATTAAGTAGCAAAGCAAAATAATAATAACAAAGAGTTATTAGAGTTTATAAATCATTTATATAAAATTAGCTATAATCAGCTGCAAGAAAGGACAGACATAGGTGAATAATTTAGCTGAATAGGTAACAAGGTTTAAGATACAAATCAAGCCTGAATACTAGAGGTGAGAGCATATATCTCAGCGGTTTAATGCCCCACGTCACCAGTAAAACTGACCAGGGTTCAACACCCAGCACAGATTGTAATTTTAATTTTTTCTTTTATTTATTTTTTAATTTTCACCAGAAGCAAGTTGACCCTAATGATGAAGTATATGAAAGAAATATAGAGTGAAATATACCACTTTACTACAGTATTGTGCTAACTTTACCTATCAGCTAATGCCATTTTTAGCCATTATGATGAAAACGGACACTAGAAGTGCATCGGATGTAACACCTCAGGAATGCACTGATTTTATTTTTGTCTTTTAATAGTAATGATACTAACTTTGGTTGTAGCTGGCACCTGTGTTTTTAATTATATGTTTATAGATCTACAGAATAGATCTTATCCAAGAATCAAGGACGCTTTTAACCACATAACGTCCTATCTGGAATGGATACATGAGACACACTAGATGATTAGAGATGAGAATAGGATTCCTTACAATAAAATAATACAGAAGTAAAAAGAGAATATATATTAAGATATTAGTGAAAAGAAAATGGATAAAGAATTTTTAAGGTGTTAGTAGTAGCCTGTAATTTTAAGATAGTTCCTTTGATGAACTAAACAGGATATAGTGCTAAAATACCAGACTGCAAATACTGAAGAACTGTACAATCCTAAATATGCTGGATGAGCCAAGATGTTAACCTTATATGTTGTTCAAACTAGGTGCAACGAGGTAGCTGGATGACTAAGCTAAGCGACACAAGTGGAGGCACAAACACCTGGTCTATCTAAGAGGGGCACTGCAGTGTCAGACAGGATGGCAGTTTTAAAAACTAAGCTCCAAAGAGCACATACTGCAAAGAAAAAAAAGAGGTGCAAGATGGAATTGTCCATGGGCCCTCCCATCCACCATTATGTTGTATAAACAGGACATGAACACTTTAACAAACCAATCATTTCAGCGACATGTGGCTGAAATTATTGCTTTGTTTGGGCCCCCACCAAAAAAGAAGCAATTAATCTCTTCTTGCACAATCTGGCTCTACAGTGGCAAGATGTCATCCTCATCCTCAGATACCTCCCCCCCCCCCCCCCCTTCAGTGTTTACATCCTCAACCTCACAGAGAAATAATATGCAAACAAAACCACATCATTTAGGTGTCAGTGGACTGCTTATGCTATTACCCAAAGTTTCTGAACTTGACAATGACTTATGGAGAATGTGCTGCAGGTGACATATAACGGAGGATGTTCCTAGGTGGTTAACGTCCTTACCCCTACTTATTATGGATTGACAAAGGCAACAGATGGCTTGACAACTGTTGTCCGAATTTGTGGAGTAATAATTCCACACTGAAGAGGTGTCTTGTTTGGTATTTTGCCCAGGCATGACAATGGGCTTTTTCATCCCATGGCCAACAACTGTCTCCACTGGTGCCTTATTCAAACAAACCACATGACCAGAAGAATCCTCATCGTCAACTTCCTCTGCAGCGCCAGCTACACACATATCCTCCTCATCCTGGTGTACTTCTACAGTTACATCCTCAATCTCAATATCAGCAACTGGACTGTCAGTGCTCCTACCAGCACTTGCAGGGGGCATGCAAATGGTGGTAGGAGCCTCCACTTTCCATACAGTGTTGTGAAGGTCAGGCCTAGATATCGCAACCGCAGATAGTGCCAACACCCCTGTATTTTCACAACACCCCTGTAATTTTACAGGGCCAGTGTACATTGATTTTCACTGCACCCTAGAATAATTACAGCATACAAGACAGGGCCAGTGTACATTGATTTTCACTGCACCCTAGAATAATTACAGCATACAAGACAAAGCCAGTGTACATTGATTTTCACTGCACCCCTCAATTTTTACAACATACAGGACCAGTGTAATGTTATTTGAACAGCAACACCCCTATATTTTACAGCATACAGCAGTGTGCTTTTCATTTTTAACAACTGCACCCCTGAATTTTTACATAAAGGGCCAGTGTAATGTTATTTGAACAGCAACACCCCTATATTTTACAGCATACAGCAGTGTGCTTTTTATTTTTAACAACTGCACCTCTGAATTTTTACAACTTACATAGCCAGCAGCACCCCAATATTTTAGAGCATATAGGAGCAGTGTGCTTTTAATTTTTAACTGCACCTCTGATTTTTTACAACATACAGGGTCAGTAGCACCCCTATAATTTAAAGCATACAGGACCAGTGTGCTTTTAATTTTTAGAAACTGCACCCCTGAATTTTTATAGCATATAAGGCCAGTGTAATGTGATTTGAACAGCAACACCCCTATATTTTACAGCATACAGCAGTGTGCTTTTAATTTTTAACTGCACCCCTTAATTTTTACAACATACAGGGCCAGAAGCACCCCAATATTTAACAGCATGCAGGAGCAGTGTGCTTTTAATTTTTAACAACTGCACCTCTGGCAGTTGGCAGTGTTGTAGGGGTCCATAGAACCACTAGGACGCGATAATCATCTAACACCAACAGCAGAAGCACCTCTATCTTCCTTCTAAGCACATAATAATTTTATTATTTATTTGGAATCTTTTTATAATAGTCCTGTTAAGATATATGGTACCACTTAAACCCAGGTGGGCTCCCAGTAATGCTTGGCTCATTGTGGCTCTACTAATACAGTTTATCTGTACTGGTCAGGGAGGAAGGATGCAGCCCAAATACATGGCTACATACCCCCAACCCATATTACATGGAGAGTGACCAAAACATACACACAATTTTTAAGTATGACAAAAAAAAATTGATACCGGCATGTGAATTCCCATAATTGAGAATCCATGGTGTGAATTTGTATTTTTGTTTGTTTATTTAATCACCCTGTATATTTCTATACCTTTGATAACATTTCTAGCTGATCTCTGTGAGTTATTTAACAATTTTGAACAGCATTTTTTTAAATGTTACATTTTATATTTTACATATACCACACGGTATTTACCAATTGTTAAGAGTGCGCCCAGAGTCTTCTTTCTCTCTGTATACTATTTCCATAGAAAGTAACCAAGAATGTTCTCATTAACCAAGATCTAGCTTAGAGACCCGAGGGAAGTACAGGGAAATGGAGGTGGAGTGTATAGCGGAAGGCAGGTAAAAGAATGATAGGTAGATTAAAATGAAAATGTGTGAGGCACCATATAATTTCTGGTTAAAAATGTGTTGCAAATTAGTACAGATAAAAATGTTTCACTCAAGATGGAATTGTCCTTTGCTTTAAATGCTTACTCCTATTCTAGAAACACAATTTCACCAGTGGGGTTTGCTTGCTTTGAAAATTAGCTTGAAGATGAATACTGTTAATTATTTTCCTAATTTCTGGGGAAATGCTTTAAATTCCACCAAAGATTGAAGTATACCTGGCAGTATCCTATAATGGGCAGTGTTGTGTGAAGGCACACAAAATTTTCAGCACAATTTGGCTGAAAGAGTTGCATCTAATAAGAAATTTGCATCTAATTGAATCAATCCCAATGAATGAAAGCTAATGAGAGCTCTGAAAAGTTACAATTTATTAAGAAAGCTACAGTGGTGCTTGACATCAATGATGGGACAATGAATTCTGAATTATATCAGAATATTTGAAAGGAATATGTCAGGACATCTGTCCATGAACTGCATCTTAAGAGAACGTGTGTCATGCAGCCAGGCAACGACACAAAGCACACAAGTAATTCAACCAAAGAATGGTTAAAGAAGAATAAATGTAAAGTTTTGGAATAGCCAAGACAAAGTCCTGACCTTAATCCAATTTAAATGTTGAGGAAGGACCTGAAGGGAGCAGTTTATTGGAGGAAACCCACCAACATAAGCTGTTTTGTACAGAGGACAATTCCTCCAAGCCAATGTTCAGAATTAATCAACAATTTACATGCAGTTATTGCTGCACAAGGGGTCATAGCAGATACTGAAAGCAAAAGTTCACATACTTCTGTCACTCACAGATATGTGATAATGGATCATTTTCCTCAATAAAAAAATGATTAAAAAAATGAGCACATCTAATTTTTTTTGTCTCATGTTTAACTTCATTCTCTTTATCTACTTTTAAGAAATGTGTGAAAAGCTGAGGTAGTTTTAGGCCAAATTTCAGCAGAAATACAGAAAATTCTGAGGTGTTCACAAACTTCCAAGCACCACTGTAATACTTGGAGTTAGTATTTCAAGTATTTAGCGATACCCTTAGCCCTTCAACAGCTAAAACACTATTATTAATTAGATCTTTTCCCAAGCTTCTATACCAATATGTTATTGTTTATTTGGATGACATTTTAATATCATTACCAGACTGCATCAGCAATGTGCCAAAACTATTCTGCACTGCTTTTCAGAAAACAGTCTGTTTGCTTAGTTTCAAAAATGCATTTTTGAACAACCATAGGATTTGTTATTAGGAATTGTCATCTTTGCTGCTGAACTTCAGATGGATCCAGAAAAAACATTTCCTCCATGTAGAATTGTCCCCAGCAAGGAGTTCTAAAGGCTAGCCAAAATTTGCTTGGCTGTGCCAATTGTTAATGTTACGTTATTAAAACAATTACTTTGTGAATACTCTCATAACAGCTCTTACGGAGAAAGGTGCTACTTTCGATAAATGGCCTCAAGGAGCCTTTCTCTTACTTAAAAAAGCTTTTAGCTACCATTTCAGCATGATAACCCTTTTTGACTTTCCTCCTGGAGCTGAATGCTTCCTCTGTATGGAAAGCTGCAGTACTGTTCTAGCACAATAAGGTTTAATAAGTCATCACTTAAAGTTTGAGGTTCGGGATATGAAAGTAGCTCTGTCAGACATGTATCGGAGGTTGACCACTTTTTTGTACCAATTCTAAGGTCCCTGGAATGATTTTGGAATGCCAATAGCAGGTGTAAAAACATTTTGTTGATTAGTAAAAAACTCAATTACTAATATTCTTTAGCAAATAAAGTACAACTTAAATTAATAGGAGTTTCAAAAGTCTTTAAACCTTTGGGATTTTTATGTTCGCAAGTGTTATGAGCTGGGTAAGCCATCTGTAGGATCACCATGGGTACGGGGAAGAAGAAGAGGAGTTGTAGTCTTGTGCCAAAGGGTTAAGGGACAGAAGGTTTCTTACAAAAGTCAAGGTTATACACAGAGAACATAATCCATAAAGAAGATTGCTGGAGCTCATGTCGAAAGAACTGATTTAATAAACTGCCAGTCTACTCGCCTCTGGAAGCAGTTTATATAGGCCTGTGATAACAAATCTCAGGCATTGGTAATTCATTAGCAGCAGCAGATCATTAAGTCCTTCCCTGATGTAGATTTAACTAGATTGACTGCAGCAGGGTTGTAAGCTGAGCTTGTGACTCATTGCACAAAGTCTTATTGCAGAAACCTATGGTCCAACAGTGCAAATCCTGCAAATATCATGTTGCATAAAATTCTGTGCTAACATGAATTCCAAATAATTTTTTTGCAATCCTGACTACAGCCTGTACTGATTGTGAACCAATGCTGCCTACTCTAACAGCTTGTGCTGACATTGTCCTACCCATACTAATGTCAGCTGCTGCCTAGAGAGACAAGCTTGAGAATCGTGACCTGTTGGTTTTCAGTGGCAAAGTGCCTTATATACCCTTGGTCAGTGCTGAAAACCAGGGTTCTTCTCATTAGTATATGTGTCCCAGATTAGTCAGAGCAAATTGCTGGCGACACTTTGTGTTTGGGATCATCCAGCACAGAGCCAAACACAGCAGTGCAGTCATCAGTCTATTCACACCTATAATGCTAATCCAAACCCATCATTATTACATCCATCTAAATCAGAGTTCAGAGTTATACATTTAAAGCACATACAATCTGGGACTATCCTTGGAAAATAGCATCATTCAGGAGCCCTGTAAATATGCTATACACTTATTTTTCTTTGTTTTGGTAAGTGAAATATTAGTCTTTTCTGTGTAATTATTACCAGATACCAGTTAAGCGGGATTGTGATTTTATACCTTATTAACTATGGGGGTGATTCCGAGTTGTTCGCTCGCAAGCTGCTTTTAGCAGCATTGCACACGCTAAGCCGCTGCCTACTTGGAGTGAATCTTAGCTTATCAAAATTGCGAACGAAAGATTCGCAATATTGCGAAAAGACTTCTCTGTGCAGTTTCTGAGTAGCTCGAGACTTACTCCTCCAGTGCGATCAGTTCAGTGCTTGTCGTTCCTGGTTTGACGTCACAAACACACCCAGTGTTCGCCCAGACACTCCTCCGTTTCTCCAGCCACTCCCGCGTTTTTCCCAGAAACGGTAGCGTTTTTTCACACACTCCCATAAAACGGCCAGTTTCCGCCCAGAAACACCCACTTCCTGTCAATCACATTACGATCACCAGAACGAAGAGAAAACCTCGTAATGCCGTGAGTAAAATACCAAACTTCTTAGCAAATTTACTTGGCGCAGTCGCAGTGCGGACATTGCGCATGCGCAATAAGCGGAAAATCGCTGCGATGCAAAAAAAATTACTGAGCGAACAACTCGGAATGACCACCTATGTCCTAAAAATTTTTTAGATCATAAAGAACTAAAAGGGCCTAAATAACAGCTGGGCAATTTCTCAGAATCTGCTGATTCCCAATCTCAGTTTCTCTGCAGATTGGCAAATTCCACAATGTTAGATATCCCTGGCTCACTGATCCAATCATTATGGGTCAGAACTGGCAAATTGAGGATTCCAACATGTTGGATTTTACCAGTTTTTGGCATAATCATCAGCAATACGCAGGATTCTGCAAATACATTGTTCATGTATGGGCCCTTATCTCAACTTTGGCATCAGGCTTCATAATTAAACATTGGGCAAATAACTTTTTGCTCCTATTTTTTAATGGTGTACAGATGGGTCCACGGTTATCTTGACTAGTTTTCAGCACCTAGGCACAACATGATTTATTAGCATAAACCCTTCATCTATTGTTCTCAGCTGCAATACAATACAGAGAGAACAATACAGCAGGGGATTAAGTCATTACAGCAGGGGATTAAGTCCGACTGGCCGGTCTCAATTAATCCTATTAAAGGTCAAGATAAACAAGGACCCATCTGTGTATACAATGAACATACTGGGCCACATTTTAAATTACTGTATTAGACAGTATACTCCCTTCATGCTAAAAACATAATAGCCAGGATGTAATGAAGTCCAAGTTTGGTGGCCGTTCGGGATGCTGGCTGAGCTCAGACGTTTTTTTTAAAGAGCCAATCATTTACATGGCATGTTTTAGCCTTGTAAATGACTGCCCCTTTAAAAAATGTCTGAATTCGGCTGACATCCCGCACGGCCACCAAACTTGGACTTCATTACATCCTGGCCAATATATGACAAGGTGCAAAGTTGCACTCTTTAACTGGATTTAATACAAACACTAAATTATGTCCATGTACTGTATATTATTTTGTGAATATAGTTGTGTAAATATGACAGTATTTAGAGGGCTATTCAAGCTTGTTATAGTAGCAAACCAAAAAAGCAAGCAACTGGGCAAAACCATGTGCATTGCATGGGGCAGATATAACATGTGCAGGGAGATTTAGATTTTGGGTGAATTATATTGTTTCCGTGCATTGTAAATACTGGCTGCTTGATTTTTACACTGCAAATTAGATTCAGTTTGAACACACCCCACCCAAATCTAAATCTCTCTGCACTTGTTACAGCTGCCCCATTTGCAGTGTAACATGGTTTTGCCCAGTTGCTTGCTTTATTGGTTTGCTAACAAACCTGAATAAGGCCCTTAGATATTTAATATTTTTACTGAAATGTCAAAAACAGTTCCACATTATACAATCACGAATATGGTATGTCTTACTTGTAAATGGTAATTGTTTTTGATTTAAAATTTCCCGTACCCAATTAATTTATTTCTCAATATTTTTGAAATTTTAGTCAGCTGTCATGATTCATAACCTTACATATATGCTATGTGGACATACCAAGGTTACTTCCCAAGGTCATTTGTTGCCCATGAGTAGAATAATACTGTTGATGTAAATGGGGTGATCTGTGACCCAGGCCACAGGTGCTGAATTGTGCCTTTTGTCTACTTTAAATGTGTCCAACTGTAAGTGCATATTATAACTGTGACTGGTATTTCAATGAAGAAACTTTATTTTATTCTTGCGATAAAATAGTTACAATCACTTTGAAAGAATGGCCATATGCCCAGTAAACATAAAAAAATCTAAAGTGCCAGATACACTTTTTAATATTTTTGTAATCATTTGTCTAATGCTCCTGCAAGGGATTAGAAGTTGTATACTCCTCAAACAAGAGGGGAAGATAACAGGGCACACATCTGTCAGAGAATTCCCAGCTCAAATTGCTCAAAATAGTATTGCTTCAATTTGCGCTGGCTGATAACATGCTGAACCATCTGTTTGGATGGCATTATGCCTCCTGCCACTTTGTGTGGGCATTCCATTTTGGGGATGAGCCAATATAAAATAAATCCATATTAGCAAGGAATTTATCGTCAGCATCCCACCAACATACACAAAGGTAATTAGTTAAAAATGATTGCCATAAGTGCAGGACTGGCATATGTTGGCCTGGGGTCAAACACAAAAAAAGTGTCCCAGGCTCTTCTAACAGGAAAACGTGCAACTCCCAGTGGGCCCTATCTCGTCTAACATTGGTGTAACTTTACACATCCAATAAAATATATAGAAAAAAGTAATGTCAGACACAAAACACTTCCATCGGATGAGAGAATTTTAACACTGTTTACACAACACAAAAGAGACTTCTGGTGTCCAATTTACAGGGAGCATTGTAATGCTCAATAAATAATATAGAAAACATACTAGTAACTGATACAAAACAAAGGGGGTGATTCATACCTGATCACTGCTGTGCCTTTTCACACAGCGGGCTATCAGCAATAGACTGTGCATGCGTATGCACCGCAATGCACATGCACGTCAGCCAACAACAACAGGCATCACTGGTTAGCGACAGGCTGGTGCGAAACTTTCATTTGCACGGGCAGGTGCGACCTTTATGTGGCATTTTACCTAGAATGAGATCAATGGGACAATCCCACTCGCGATGAAGAGGCAATTCATTAGTCGCTTGTTCGCTGAATATATCAATGAATAAACTTCTTGAAGTTCATGGGATGACTTGAAACAAGATGGGCTCCAGGCTTCAGCTGACCAGTCTATATGAGGATTATGTATATTGTAGCCAAGGAAGGGGATGTAGTTATGTGACCGGCAGCAGGAGAACGCTGGTCACAACACGTCCCCCTACATCCCACCCCCTGAGAATCCATGCCGACTACCAGGGACTATTCCCACTCATGTGGGGTGGGAATAGTCCTTTTGGCAACCGCAGGTCGCTACTAAGCCTGCAGTGTGGCGAGGCTTGTTGCGCTTGCCCCCACCATCTTTCCGCTGATGGAACACCGGCAGAGGTATGCTGACCGGTGATCTCCTAACTGCCGGTCATGCATACCCAACCCCAAGGATGGACTAATACCATATCATGAGAAGAATTTGGAATAACTAAGAACTGAATTTTCTCCTGGTGTAGGGCTCCAACTCTTAGAGAAACAGTTTCAGTGGAATGCAAGATTAGACCCTCAGAAACATGGTTCCCATCAACCACAGTTAGCGTTGTGGATCTTGCTATGGTCTTCAAAGGTACAATCAAAGCTTGAACAACAGAGGCCCTGAGAAAATTGTCTGCTGCTCTGTAATTAATTAAAGCAGATAAAACTTGAGATTTCTGGGAGCACTCTAGAATCATAGTCACAGTAAAGTCTGACTTTAGAGGCACTTAAGCAAGAATTCCTAATCCGACTCCTCCAGAACAGATTAGGTCCTGGCATTTCCCAGTCGAATGTGACAAGAATTAACTGTAGAACATGATTTGAAGCTGCACATTAGAAACATAGTTTCTCCCACTGGTGATGTTGGCATTAATCTTAAATTAGTTTTGAATGATTAATTTGCATAGGTTTCTCTCCTGAGGGTGATTGAGGACATGGCCAAAGAACTGAATAAGATTTAATTTGATCACCTCTGAGTCTCTCAGTAGCTCACATGCGAAGGTGAAGATCAGTCTAGGTACACAAGGAGATCAAATCTTCAAGACCATCCGGTAGGTCCCTAAAAGCCAGTTCATCTTTAATCCTCTCAGATACCCCAGACAGGAAAATCAAGGCCTCATTATTCCACTGAAGCCCTGAAGCCAAGGTTTGAAATTGGTCCACGTATTGTCCCATTGTACAAGGACCTTGACATACATGAAGGATATCTGCAGATGCTGAAGCTGGTCTTCCAGGTTCATTGAAGATTTTGCAAAACAAGGAGAGGAAATCAGGATAGCTGGACAGAAGATGATCGTCTCATTCCATAATGGTGAAACTCACTCAAGGGCTGAAACTTTGAGAAGAGAAAAAATGCATGCCACTGTATATTGGGAATTCGAGAGTCGTATAACACCAGTGTGTCTCACACTGATTTAAGAAGAAATTAATTTTTTGGGTTTTGCCATCAAACTTGTAAGTTGGCAGCTGTAGCTGAGATACTGGAGCAAGAGCTGGAGCTAATGGAGTAGCCACAGGAGTGGGAGCTACATTGGTCAAAGAAGACTGTATGCCATCTAGATGGGTAGATAATTCTTTAAGGAATTGCATGACCTGCCTTTGCACAGTTTCCTGACTTTCTAGTATAGCCATGAGACCTTACATAGCCCTGACAGCCATGCTCTGATCTTCTCCTGTGCCATCTGTTCAGATCAAACTGTCAGGTTTTCAGGAAATTGTCTGGTTTGGAGAGATCTTGCGTTGGACTTGGATGTCTGCCAAATATGCAGGAAACTAGGTGGGCATAGGTAATTCCTCATCATCAAATGACTGAACCAGAAGATGATGGCTAAGAGACACTTGGACTTGACTTGGAGGGATATTTACTTCAGAAGACTAAGATACAGACTAGGTACTGGCACATGGCTGGAGTCTTATTAGATCTTCTGATGTACTAGATGAGTAGTAAAGGATTCTTGAAACAGCTTTAATGAACAGAGTCCTGAGCTGGAAGACTTGAGAACTGGATCTGCACTAGGACCAGAATGGCTTGAGCACTGGAGCTGGCTAAAATCAAAGAAACTTAAATATTGGACTCAGAACTACAACTGGAAATGGCTTAATACAGAAATCCTGGCTGGAACTGGAATGGCTTGATGTAAGGATCCAGGCTTGACTCGTAATGGCCTAGTAATTGGCTTACTACAGGAATCTGGGCTGGAATAGCTTAGCACAGGGATCCCGGCTGGAACTGGTATGACTTAATAATACAGGGATCTGGGCTGGAACCGAAATGGCTTGATGCAAGGATCTGGGCTAGATCCGGAAAAGCTTTGCACAGGAATGCGAGCTGGAATCGGAATGGTTTAGTACACTGAGTGGTAAACAGATATTCAAAGAGACTTGGTAACCGGAGCCACATGATGCCTAAAGACAAATGTTGCTCTGGCATCTTTTGTATGTCAGAAGGTGCCACTCATTGGTGGACATGGTCAGACGGTCTGGAACCAGTGCCTGGTTGGTTTATCCACAGTCAACAGACAGAGTCGTGGGAAGGTCTCACATTGAGACGCCAGGGCAGGTGACTTGCAGAGATGCTGAAGTGAAGGCTGAGTAACAATCCTGGACAGCTGCAGGGACAGAGGCTTGGAGACATGATGATGGATCACTAAACCCAGCTGGCAGGTAGGAACACTGAATGTTAAATCTTGACAGTGTCACTCTAAGGAGTTGCCCACTTGGGTGGGAATGAGGAGTGTTTTTAGGAACCCTTTTAACCATAGGCTCCCAACCCCGGAGCCTATGTACCACTAGAGTGAGTGCACTTACCCAGTTCCTGGTATAATGTCCAAATGTGGACACATGGATGCTGTGTCTGGCTGATACAAATCGATAAAAATTGATAAAAATGGCTAAAATCGTGTATTTTGCAATCCAAAGGCCAAAGTTCAGATTTAAAATCTGAATTTGGAAGATTCAAACCATGACTCCGTTCAGATCGGATCTCCACGGGTGATCCAGACCTGGTTTTGGTTTGGTTGGGATTCACAAAATCTAGGTGGATTAAAATTGCTGCAGAACCAAACTGTACATACCTACTTTACTCCCACTTTGTTCAACATGAGTAAACCTAAGGTGCTGTGGCAATACTTCCCTATTACTAAAATGTCACCACTCCAAATAAAGCTGAAAACCTTCAAATGTTTACTTCTTAAGAGCAGAGTTTTAACAAAGTGATATTAATTAGGGAATAACTTTGCTTGTTGCTTTTATCTACCCAGAGTGACCATAATTTTTTTTATGTATGATCACTTAAATTTCTAGTTATTTAATGGGGACAGATTTATCAAATCTTGGATAGAGATAAAGTATAGAGAGATCAGCTCCTTATTCTCATTTCAAGCTGTGCTAGAAAAATAACAGAAGCTGACTGGTTGCCATGAGCAACTTCTCTACTTTATCTCTTTCCAAGATTTAAATAAGCTCCCCATATTGAGGAATCCAATAGTGACGTATTATCACAGCTGTGATAAGAGAAATGGTAATAGGGAAGAACATTTTGGGGCTCATTTATCAACGAGTGCTAAAACTCATAGATGGTAAAACTTGTTGCGTATAATAAATGGTGCTCTAGCCAATCAACTCACATCTGTCATGTGATTAGCTCCTAGCTGTTTTGTGTTCAGCTCATGTGTTTGAAAAATGACAGTTGGGAGCTGATTGGCTGGAGCACCAGTTATCATATGCAATGAGTTTTATCATTCACGATGAGTTTTACCACTAGTTGATTAATGGAGCCCTTTGTTTGAAATATTTTAGTGTATTCTAGAATCAGCCAGTGTGTGGTGAAGCCCCTATATTGACCCTGCCATAGTAGTTAATAAACCACCATGCCGCCATGCTGTTGTATGAACTTGAATATAAGTTATTTGTAGAAACTCCATATTAGGGTAAAGAGATTGTATTAAATATCTTAAATAGAAAACTATTTACATGAAAATATTTACACAGGGCTGGAACTTCCATTAAGTGAACCTAAGCGGCTATATAGGGAGACTATTTAGGGTGTGGCTAAAACATTGAATGACTGGACTGACATATCACTTATCCAGTGTTTTGTTTTATGCCCCACATTGCCCTACACAGTGTAACCAGGCTTTGACATTTGCTCCTCCATGCAGTGGTATTCTGGAGCTGTAGAGCCTGGCTATTATGTCACAGTTAATTGCCACACTTACAGCTCTGAAAAGAATGACTACCCTACCTACCATCTGCTAAGTTGTGAGGGTGAGAGCACTGTTCATCTTCTCACATGCTTGGTGCCGGCCAGCACAGGGCAAGGCCGCCCAACATGTGTAACGCCGCCAGACAAAGCGTCCACAATTAAATTGTGGATGCATCAAACTAAGGTTGACCACTGGCCTGCGCTGTCAAATGGTCTGCCACCATTTTTATAATCGGAGAGGCAGCATGTGACGTCACGCAGTCGTCCTGAAAATGATCCCGGAACGCCACCATTCTCTCTCCCCAATGCCCACGAATGCCCACCGCTGTCGATCACAGCGGTAAGTGTGTAAGGTCACGCACATGCACTGCAGCCAGTGCATGTGTGCTGACCACACGAATGCAGCCACTACGTACAGATGCATAGCTGCGTTCAGGTCTGAATGACCCCCTTGGTTTGCTATTGCTCACACTAACTTCTCTATATGTATTTCTTTATGTACCTCTATTCTTAGCTGTTCTGTCTCTGTTCTTGTCTCTCATGTTTAGCCTCTTTCTCCCATCCTCACGACTATGGGCCTCATTCATGTTTGTACGCACATGCCTACGTAAGGCTTCAGAATTCCTAAATATTGCAAGTGAAGCTGCAGCCCAGAAAATAAGATGGACGCCCACCGGAGCCATCAAAAAGTATTCAGCAACTGCATACACATACACAGCACCAACGCAATAAAAAGGAACATTCACTCCTCAAGTGTCCGACTGGCCGCAACAGTAGCAATGCTGGTGCCATGTCTCTCTACGTACATGATCCAAGCTGAAGTCAGACACATGCACCAAAAATGGCCTCTCCCTGTTACCTCCCCCAAATGGTCAATTGCTGTCAATCACTCTGTATAAAAAATCTCACCGCGAGCGCAAACGTACCTGCGTTCTTGGCGCATGTGCAGTCTGGCGATACTTACTCAGTTGTATGAACATCGGCAATACATACAAACATTAATTAAGCCCTATGTCACTCTACAAATTTTGTCTTAGCACAGGGGTGGCCAACCAGTCAGTGACAAAGAGCCAAAAAACCTTGTTAGATACGTCAAAGAGCCGACATCGAGCCGATGGCGCGCATGCAATAATGGAATGTGGCCTTGTGCCTGCAAGACCACACCCCTGGTATAAAATACATTGAAAAAGCCAGAACGACATAAAATACATTTTTTAAAGCCAGATCCATTGAAAAAGCCACTTCCACAAAAAATAATTGAAAAAGGCAGATTCACATAATAAACTTCAGCTCCCCATGTGTCACTCCAGCCATGTGTCACTACTGCCAAGACCCTGCTGTGTAACTCCAGTCAGGTCTCCCATGTGTCACTACTGCCAAGACCCTGCTGTGTAACTCCAGCCAGCTCCACCATGTGTCACTTCAGCCAACACCCTTCTGTCACTCCAGCCAGCTCCCCCATGTGTCACTCCTGCTGCCACTCTCCTATGTCACTCCAGCCAGCTCTCCCATGTGTCACTCCTGCTACCACCCTCCTATGTCACTCCAGCCAGCTCCCCCATGTGTCACTAATGCTACCACCCTCCTATGTCACTCCAGCCAGCTCCCCCATGTGTCACTCCTGCTACCACCCTCCTATGTCACTCCAGCCAGCTCTCCCATGTGTCACTCTAGCCCACCATCATGTATCGCTACAGCACCCCCATCATCTCATGCCATTGCAGCAGTCCCTAATGTGTCCTCTGTTTGCTTGTGGGTGTCTCACCTCTAGTATCTGGCGCCTCCAGTTTTCAGTCCTTGTAGTGCTGCTGCGTGTCTGGCTGGAGTGCAGCGGTTTCTGTATCTGTTGTGGTCACATGATTTAGAGTGTTGGGAGCCACATTTGAATAAAGAAAGAGCCACATGTGGCTCAAGAGCCACAGGTTGGCCACCGCTGTCTTAGCATTTTAATAACAATGGTTTTAAAACTACCGTATATACTCGAGTATAAGCCGACTTTTTCAGCACGTTTTTTTGTGCTGAAAAAGCCCCCTCGGCTTATACCCGAGTCAGTGGAAGGAGGGACACGGAGGGCACAGCGCGCGGCTCTCCTGTGTCCCTCCTGCGTCTCCGTCTCCGGCGGCGTGTGTGTGTGTGTTAAATGAACTGCCCGTTCGTGAGCTCTGATTGGCTCACGAACCGGCACTTCATTTAATAAACACACGCCGCCGGAGACGGAGACGCAGGAGGGACACAGGAGAGCCACGCGCTGTGCCCTCCGTGTCCCTCCTTCAGAAGACAACGCGGGAGCGATGGAGGGTAAGTACCCTTCCTGTCACTGTGGGGCATATCTGGCAGCATGAGGGCACATCTGGCACAGTGGGGCATATCTGGCATATCTGGCAGCATGAGGGCACATCTGGTACTGGGGCATATCTGGCAGCATGAGGGCATATATGGCACTGTGGGGCATATCTGGCAGCATGAGGGCATATCTGGCATATCTGGCAGCATGAGGGCATATCTGGCACATCTGGCACTGTGGGGCATATCTGGCAGCATGAGGGCATATCTGGCACTGTGGGGCATATCTGGCAGCATGAGGGCATATCTGGCACTATGGGGCATATCTGGCAGCATGAGGGCATATCTGGCACTGTGGGGCATATCTGGCAGCATGAGGGCATATCTGGAACTGTGGGGCATATCTGGCAGTATGAGGGCATATCTGGCACTGTGGGGCATATCTGGCAGCATGAGGGCATATATGGCACTGTGGGGCATATCTGGCAGCATGAGGGCACATCTGGCATATCTGGCAGCATGAGGGCATATCTGGCACATCTGGCACTGTGGGGCATATCTGGCAGCATGAGGGCATATCTGGCACTGTGGGGCATATCTGGCAGCATGAGGGCATATCTGGCACTGTGGGGCATATCTGGCAGCATGAGGGCATATCTGGCACTGTGGGGCATATCTGGCAGCATGAGGGCATATCTGGAACTGTGGGGCATATCTGGCAGTATGAGGGCATATCTGGCACTGAGGGCTGTGTACGGCTAGAGCTGCATTTCCCACCCTAGGCTTATACTCGAGTCAATGAGTTTTCCCAGGTTTTTGTGGTAAAATTAGGTGCCTCGGCTTATATTCGGGTCGACTTATACTCGAGTATATAAGGTAAATACTATCCAACTTACTATTCTGGTATTTCAGGCTGCCATAGAAGCATTTTACAGACTGAGAAAACCACAGGAAGAAATTTTTATTGTTTATATCTAATGCTGCACAGTTAAAATCAATATAAAACAATGGAAATAACTGTGAGTATGTCACACCTGGTGATTACACTGCTCAGATTACTGATTTTATCATTCTGCCACTATGAAGCTCAGGGTGAGACAATCGCTCTCATTTTTATACTCCAGCAATTTTTCCAAATAGCTCAATTTCCAGACACTGAGAAAAAAATGGGATGTGACACAAACCTTTCTCTTACAATGTCTTTATCTGCATGCCATTGCTATGTCCTATAGAAGGAACGGTAGACCTCCACAATTTGGAATTATTTTGTTTTACTTATGGGGTCAATCAGTTAGATAGTCCCCATTTTTAGAGTCACTCCAGGCCAAATGTAATAGCCACTGATTTGCGGCCAGCACTGCAGATAGAAATTACCGGACAGCCATTTTTCAAGCACATTTGCGCATGTGCAACCGAGCTGTCCCTGGGAACAAGATGGAGGAGCCATATTCCCAGAGACCTGCGCATGCACAAAGCCAAATTCTACAGTGCTGCCAGAGAGGAGGGGCCTGCTCAGAACCCGCACACGGGCCCTCTTCTCTCTTAAAACATCCCTGTTTGGCCCTTAGTCTCTGTTACACCTATTACTCTACAAAATGCAAATCTTACATTGGTTCATATTTACTTTTATATTACTCATAAATATTTCTGCATCCTGGAAATTTCTAAAATATGGCTTAGCAGTAATAAAATTAAAAAAGTGGCCTTTTTTCAGGACACTCACAATTTTGGAGTAGGCTACTGATGTTGCAAAATTTTTATTTTTTTGCTGCCACACTCTTGGCCCATTTTGGAGACCTCCAAGTTGGGAAATATGGAGGCATAATGTGATAGACTTTGAGATCGCTGTTGTTGTTGTTGTTGTTGTTGTTTTTTTGCCATTTGGGCTTAATATACAGACTCAGTCACACACAGTTATACAAGCGTCACATATCAAATGAATCAGCAAAGTCTCCTGGTGCATCCTAGTTGCATGACCTTGCGACTAAGATGCATTTCCAGGTGAAAAAAATCATGAATGCTGCCAGTGCTAACAGAGTTGCATGGAATCTGGCACCTCACTTGCGTCTCATACCACATGGCTCTTTGATGATAGATGTTAGAGGACAATCTGTATTTTTATTGAGGGAATCATAAGAAAGGCAAAATCCATAGTCTGGCTGGTCTGGAGGGACAGTAAAATTTTAATGATCCAGAGCCACCTGCTCCCCAGCCGCTCTGCCAGCCAGGATAGAGCTAGCTGAGCAGCAGAGACTAACAGCAGATGGCTACCCCCCATAGCAGGCTACTGAAAGATGGCAGCAGTCAATGAAGAGGGAGCCAGGTTTCCTTTCCCAAGGGTCTGGAGAGTGCTGTCCAACTATATATACAGTCTGAATGTTTACACAGCTTTGCATAAAGCTGTCACTATCATAAAGCTGTCACTATCAGTTAACTAAAACAACAAGACTGAACATTGGTAACTCCCCTGCAATTTAATGTGCTCACTTTATGCAGTATTAAAGTGGATAAAAATATTAATTGTCCAGCAAGGGTTTATAAGTTTCTAAATCATTTCACACCCCCTGTTTGAAATTTAGAGGCACCTCCCATAGTTTATTCCCTTGATAGATTTGATGTATTTGCATGTAGTTATTTACATGTCTAGTTGTCCAAAATAATACCTAACACATAACACTAGAGTGTTTATGCATGTGGGTAAGGCTGGAACAAGGAAGTAGAAGTTTCCTTGCTACACAGTGAAATGTGCACTGTACAGTACTATAATGTGGCACCCCAAAAAGTAGTGTGTGCTCCTTTAAAAGTTTGCTTACAGTATATGTGTAAGTGACTGTGAAACGTTGGTACAGCAGGGGTTAGCAATGGACCTAGTCCAATCACATGGTCCGGATTCTGATTGTGAATTGGACAAGGCAGTCTGGGAGCAGAGGAGCCTTGTGGGAAGGAGACGTCGATGGGAAATGGTTGGAGGTGCTGGATATGCTGAGGGACGAGCAGAGCGGGAGCTGAGTAACTGATGCAAACTGCATGGTCACGCTGGGTGGTGAGAGCAGCTCTGCAGATCAGGAGCAGTGGAGTGGTACAGGGAGGCAAAGAGCTGGGTGAACAAGTGTGAAACGTCACAGCCGGAGATCGGACAACGCCAAGCCTATTGAAAGGCACAGATGCCGTGGCCATCTTGTCCACTCCATGCTTAAATACTGCTGGAAGATATATTAATGCTTGTGGATGAGAACTGAGTAATTTATGCAAGTGAAAGTGAGCTACTTTATCTTTATTTGCCCAAGGAACCCTTACTACTAAGTAGGCTGTAATTGTGAAGAGACACCACAACACTTTCGCTTGCTACAATCCTTCTTGAATAAGACTGAGATATAGTGACATCCTTCATAACCCAGGATAACTTGTGTTCATATGTGCCATTCCTCCATTGCAAAACTGTGGCACCACATGATTTAAAGAAAGCTCCAACGTTATTTGCCTGTGAAGATTATAATAATTTGGTTAAGGAAAGCTAGGAATTTAGCAACTTAGTGTGAAATTTTTATTTTTTTCATTACTCTTCTCATCACCACATTATAGTTTGTTATTGTAATACGCAAATATCTATGATTTGATTGTCTTGCATTTTTGATGAGCCAATGTGAAGAGAACTATAGTCAATTGTCATAACTTTGTCTTCTTATTATGCCCTGTTCTTCTTGTGATTACCTAATATTTTTGCCAATTAACTAATCATCATCCTCAATCCAAAGTTCCATGCGGCTCAATAAAAAGACTTCCTGTTGTTATTGCTGGCTCACTCCTGTTTCATATCAATCTATCCTACCTCTCTGAGCAAGGCATTACAGACAAGATACAGGGAAGAACATTTCATGGGGAAAAGTCTGTCACAAATCCATCCAACATTTGTGATACCTCTCTCAACCACTTACACATACTTGCCAACCCTGGGGTGTTACAATTCCTCTATAGCTGCTGCTGTAAGTTGGCTGCCCTAAATGCACTTGAATGTTTAGCTGTTTTAATTAAGGGCACGATTCAGCATGGGTTGTAGTTGTGCAACAAATTGCATAACTACAACCCTTTTCTCTAACATGTGTGGGGACACCCAGCACAGGGCAAATCCGCCCCACATGCTAGGTCCTGCCCCCACTATACAGTGATAATAAGGCAGTCAGGGGGCATCTACCTTTTGGGTCATGGTAGCTGCGTGACATCATGTTGTCCGGACCGCACCTCCCAAACGGTGCATCGACACCCACTACCGTGCACTCATGCGCAGAAGTGCGGAAAACGGTAAATAGCAATTTCCACACTTCTTCAGGACTGGCTGAATTAGCCCCTTAGTCCCTTGATGCTGACTGCTGAAGGAAGTGGACAGGCCACACAGTTCCCGATGGGTCACCTAGTGGGTAATCCGGCCCAGGATTTGTAAAGAGTTCTAAACCTGCCATAGTAAATATGTGGTTTCTATTCTTCTAATGAAAAAAAAATTGATGATCGTTCTATTGTAAGGGTGGTATTCATGTGACCGCCGGTCAGCTGACCGACAGTCACATGACCTCCTCCATGAGCCCGACGGCTCACTATACCGATGGTCGGCATGCCGACCAACAGGGACTATTTCCACTCGTGGGTGTCCACGACACCCATAGAGTGGGAATAGAACCCGTGGCGACCGCAGGTCGCCACCGAGCCCGCAGCATGGCGAGCGCAGCGAGCCCGCAAGGGGCTTGCTGCACTCGCCCCTCCCCGCCGGGATCCCGGCGTCGGTATGCTGCCGGGATCCCGACGTTGGTAAGGTGACCGGCGGTCAGGAGACCGCCGGTCACCAGTACTACACCCCTATTGTAATGTATGTTTTTTGTTATGGTTTGCGGTGGGGGTATGCTATCCTACATGTATGCCACTGCAAAATCACAGGGATTTCAAACCTGATTCTTAGTTATTTCCCCCTTTAGTGTGGTTGCTCCTGATTCTTTCCTTATCTAAATATTTGGTTCTCAGGCAATAAACAGTACATGTGTGCAGGTGTCCACTCTATGCATTATTAATGGAAAGTACTGCACACTCAATGTTCAGTAACAGAATGAAACAATAAAGCGCTTTCACATAAAGATAAATAGTGTTGTGTGCTAATTAGCAAAGAGGCTGAGCAGGTTCACAACCTGTACCTCCATGTAGAACAAAAATAGAAAACACCTAATGCAGGCCATTATTCATTTTCAAAATAATTCACATTTAATAACCACAAGCAAAAATCTCAGGTTTTAGAAATACATTCTGTTTTTCAGCCAAAATAATAATAAAAAAAACCCACACACTATAATGTCTCATTAAGTAACACTACTTTATAAGGATAAATAATGCAGAGCCACATTTAAACATGATTTCTTTTTTTTAATTAATAGGAATGCTAACAGCCTTATGAGCATATAAGTACTGTATATTGTGCATTATTTGTCAGAATCAAATAACAGAATAATGAAACTTCATAACAATGTAGTTTACTCAAACTGTATGTTTGCTGCTTTTGGGCAGCACAGTTGGTATAAAGATAAGCATTACTGCCTCCCAGCACTGAGTTCTTGAGTTCAATTCCCACAACAACACTGAAGGGGTCATCACTTAATTTATGCAAAACCAGTTGAAAATTAAAATTTTCAACCTTTCAATAAATCTATGGTCATTAAGAATTAATCTTCCTTTTATGTTCTGAGCCAACAATATATAAATAACCGCCCAGTATAGGCTAATATAGCGTAGAAAGTTTGCAACTTTATTGTTACTTAAAACTCAATCTAAAATTGCTCACAATTTGCAATTTTATGATAAGCTTATCTGATGTTCCTGACCATATGGAGATAGTTGCATTCAACTTCACATGAAACTGCAGAGCATCTTCCAGAACTGAATAAAGCTCCTCCAAGATTCCGAGTAGACACAACCTTTCACGACCATGCTTGGTGGTTGGTATGAGGTTCTTATGCTGACACTATATGGTATATGCTGTGTGTTTGTTGTTCGACAAACATGAAGTTATGCATTAAGACTATATAACTTCCGGCGCTGCTTATGTGAGGCGGCTCTCTGTCCAGCTCCGGTGCCGGTCGCCCATTCTTACCCTGCTAGGGCTTTGTAAGCCCACCCGATCTGTAAATACCAAATTGTTTCCTTGCTGCCTCTTGGTTGTCTCCCGGCTGTGTTCTCCAGGATCATGTGTAACCCCTGAAAGTGGCTTCTCCTCGACATACGCCTGTCTGCTGCTTTGTTTGGGGCGTGCTGGGCGCGGGCTGCCACCATCTTGTTGCTGTCCTCCTCGGCTGCAGCACGGATCCCCTGTCTGCTTCAACGCCTTTTGGGTGATGGATGTGGTCTTTCCAGCATGACAATATTACTGCTGCGGCTGTGTCTCCTTGTTATTCCCTGCTGCTGTGGTCTTCTGGCTGGTGGCTCCCGCTCTAGGTCTATTGGTAGGCTCTGGTGGTGTGCTAGTCGCCGCCATCTTGCCACGGGCCTCCTGTTTGGCTTGAATTCACAACTTATCGATGGCTAATTCTGTGCAGCAAATCCTTCAAGCAATCCTTGCCTCTACGCAGAGGCTCCTTACAAAGCTCGGAGATGTGGTAGCTGTACCTCTGCATTCTGTCACTGCGGTCCGCGCTCATGGCGTCCCATCGCAGCTTCTGGATTTCTCCTTCCTGAGGGATGTGATTCCAACTGTTATGGATATTGCCTTAGTCCGTGGGTGTCAAGACTCCACTATGGGCTTTTTGAAGATCCGTTCTACACCTTCGCTGCCGGTGGTGATATTTCCAGATCCGATACTCCCATGCCTCAAATACCTTTCGGGACATCCCCGCGCTGGCGGGAGGTTTCTGGACTTATCCTTTAAGTACTTTGTGCCCCGATGTGTCTATCTTTGGATAACCAGAGACGAGACTGATACTGTGATATTGCACGCGATAGAGGCCTGGCCGGATTGATTCTCATCTTTGTTACCAGTATTTTTGTTTTATTATTTGTATATCTTTATTACCTGTGTTTTTTTTAATTTTAATATGGTTGAATCTTCTCCTATCTATGCAATACATTTATATACTGCTTAGTATGCTATATGGGAGGAACACTGTATCCTTCTGTGGGAGAGCCGGACTTAGCCTAGCTAAAGGTCATTAGATTTGAATCCTATTATCCTTTCGGAATAAGGGGGGGGGGTTGTTAGTTAGTGTACTTAGAGAGGGGGATGGGGGTTTAGGGATCCAAGTATACCTGAGTTGGGGGATGGCTATACAGGGTGGGGGGTTACAGGGGTGGTTTGTTTTTGTGGGTTTTATTTTATTTTTTGTGGTTATTTGGCAGACATTTTATATCCTATTGGATTATACTTAACAATGATGTGTCTTTATGGTGACGTGTTTGGGACTAGGTACTCCCCATTTTATTCTGTGGATAGAATGTATGGGCTCACATGGCGCCTGTGGGCCTCTGCGTACTTTGGTATGGAGAAACAAACTATTTATACTGAATCGTATGTTGTGTCCTCTTGATTTGCAATTTTTGTTGTATATTCTATATTCTGCAACGTATACCTACACTTGCTACAGCATTTTCAGTGTGTTTTGTATTTGTGTTTTTACAAACTTTAAAATCTCGATAAAAATTATTGAATTAAAAAAAAATCATGCAGGAAAACAATACACCCACACATTATCTGAGTTCTAAAGCTCATTGATGTATATATTTGTTATTAAAAGGATATGTATTCAATATATCACAATGTACAGTATACATATAGTTACATGATTACAATTTATACAGTAAGCAGTTAATACATACAGTTACAGTTACAGGCCAGCGATACAATTACCATATCTTTCTCATATAAATTCGTCCCTCCATATCACTCTCTCTCTCTCTGTAAAATCATGCAGGAACTGGTCTAGAAGCACCTCCATCATCGTCTGGGACAAAAACCGCAACTGGCAACTGTGTGTCTCTGTAATGTGTTGTCTTGTTTGGGGGAGGGAACTTTCTCATTCATGATGAGTCACTAGTCTGTTCGTATGCTAAACAGGTTCAGCCTTGAAGACATCAAAAGGGGCTGGCCTGAGCTTCCTGTCCACCACCTGTTTCTGTAAATGTCTATTGTGCTAATAAAAATTACTTTAGCTTTCATACATTTAATCATAACTATTTGTTGCAATGTCCTACAACTTAATAACAAGTATCAAATGAATCTACACATTAATCTGCTTGCTTTAATACCAAATATGACTGGTGTATCTTGCTTCATTCCAATAATACACATACATGACATTACTCCGTTATATCATTTTAAATCATTATGATGTCTGGAGCATAATTTTATTATAATTATGTTCTGTATGAAATAAGTGTTGAATCCATCTTTGTGGCATGTCCGTGTAAATGCGTGTGTTACCATATATTGCTGTGCTCGCTGCGAGTATTTGCAAGTATAGCGACTTATATGTGTGGAGTCTGTATGTTCTTTCTTTGTTTTTGACTTCGACAGTCCACCCTTTGGCAGTAAACAATAACTGCCATCAATTATTAACATAAGAAAAAAAAATATTTCAGACAATAATCAGTGACCTAGACACAAGTATGTATTTATTTCGCAAATCAGACACTTGACTATATTTGGGGAAGACAGGGAGGAGGACGAGGCATCCTCTATATGCACTCAGCGGTCACGGGACCACTGGTTGGGTGTGGGACAACATTCAACCTATAGAGTATGCTGGGACAGTGCTTTGGCGTATAATGTCTGATTTGCGACTAACATTTCACACATACATGTACCTACGTCTATGTACACTGATGTTTGGATTCGATTGAGGTTCTGCTGGGTAGATGAAGAAGACACAAACAAATCGTGAAAGTGACATATAAAATTTTCATGATTTACATATTCCTATCATTTTCTGAACATTGTTTCCATTTCTGGAACGTATGCTAGGTCTGTTTAATAATTGAACAAGGGTTATAAGTAGTGTCCTTCCTAAATAACATAAACCTTTGGAGTTTGGGGAGAGACACTCATAAACCTTTCTTCCACATATATTAATGAGCTCTTTATCTGCAATGTGTGAATAGCCATTGTCTGATTGTTCCTGGTTACCTCCGAACTCCATAACTACTTGACCTTTGATTTTTCTCTGACTTTAATAAACTGATTGGCTAATCCTGGGATCCTATAAGGAAATCACTCCTTCCTCCAGAACCAGTTCCAGTCCCACACTCGACGCCTCATAAAAAAAACCTCGCAAAAATAGAATGTCCTGAAAAAAAAAATGTTTGTCAGCGGGAAAGAGAGAAAAGAGAACTAGAACAAAACAACTCTTGTTCATAACAAATCAATTACAATGACTGGTCTTTCTGCAATCCTTTAGTACGCTCAGGTAGTGTTCAACAGTGCCGCCTCTCAGTCTTCACGGAACAGAGTCTCTGGTGATACTTTTGCGATCTCACTCCATTTACGAGTTCCTTCAAGACTACCGACTTTCCTGCAATGGGAATCGTAGACCCAAGTCTCTCTCTTGGCTACTTTCACTGGGATAGTGCCGTCAACAAAACTTGGTATGGTCCTTCCCACCTATTAGGCAACCTGAGCGTAAGAACAATCACAGTCTCTTGGTTCACAATCAAGACAGTTAGTATTTGGCATACCAGCAATCAACAGTTTCGAGTTCTTTTGTCAAGTTCTCAAATGCTGGCTCATCTCTATAAAGTATTGTACTGTCACCTCATTGGTGTATTTCTGATCATTGTGTGGATCAATCATGACATGAGGTTGTCTTCCAAAAACAACAAAAAAGACACAAATACCAAAACAAAAACAAATTTCGAAGAGGGTGATTCGTTAAGTGAAGATCTGGGAATGGTTCCGATGCTACATAATACTAGTGGCAGTATCTATGATCACAATGGTATAATTTCAAGCTTTGCTCCTACTTCTAGGGGTACCATTAACTACACACAAATTTCTGCGCAATTTTTTCCTTTGCTGTAAACACAGCAGCATCCGTGGCGGCAGGAAATGCCTCTACCCAGTTTGAAAAAACATCAGTGCACACCAATACATAACAATAATTCCTAAAGGGTGTTAACTGTACAAAGTCGATTTGTATTTCCTGAAAAGATCCGTCTGCAGGAGGGATATGGGATGGCTCTGTTGGTATTGCCTTACCAATATTCTTCCTCAAGCAAGTAAGGCAAGTCATTGCTTTCTCACCTGCATGAGAAGAAAACCCTGGTGCACTCCAGTAGGCTCTTACCAGCTTGCAGATACCTTCCCTACCCTAGGTGAGTCAGACCATATGCCGCCTCAGCTAGGCTTGGGAGATATGCTCTGGGGGCCACTGGCTTACCGTGTCCACCTCTCTAGAGTCCTGGGGACTCCTAACCATACCCCTTCGACTTCCAGACCTCCTTTTCCTGTAGGGAACACAAATTTTTATCTTAAGTTAACTGTTGTGTGTTTGCAATGTAGAGTATCATGAGCATAACTAAAAAAAACATCTCTAGAGGAGAGAAAGAAGAAGAAAATGAAAAAGAAAATGTCAGGTTTGCCATTCACCAACAGGCATATCAGTGTCTATACAAAATTTCCCTTCTCCAGTATTCTCATCCTTCCTCCACCCTTTGCGCATGACAAGGCACACTGCAGTAATACTGGTGTTATCGTGCTGTTGAGATATACTGGGTTTGGGCAGAACTCTGAAGGACCTAGGCATGTGGAGTTTGAACTGTACTTGGGTCCATGTATTGTACCACCCTGTGTGAACGCAAAAGATGAAGAGGAAACTGTAGAGAAACAGAAAAGAGGTTGGTGACAGATGAGTTTGTAGAGGTGGAGAAGATTTTATAAAAATTTGACAACTGGATTGGGCACTACGGGGAAGTGATTCTCTACTTGGTCTACTCCCCTTAAAAAAATTCTGTGTTTATCATATCGCTATTGGGACTATCCCAGCCATAAATCCAGTGTCCTGTCCATCCTAAGTTCATAGGGAACCCGGTATCTGTGAGATAATTTCCTCTACCTGTGATGGACATGCATCTAGAACAGTAGAATGCGACATTAGCCTTTGAGGGGTGTCTAGTATATCTTGTACTTCTTGAGCATGGTTCTCAGGTATATCCAAGAAGACACCCCACAGGAGAACAATATATGACACACCGCATTTTACACAATAAGTCTCTGCCGAGTAGATTAGTCGGAGCCGATGCAGCCAGCGGAAAAGAATGTTTGGTTTGCAAGGGCCCTATCGTAATCTCTGCAGGTCTACTCAAAGGGTATTGTTGCACCATTCCTGTTACTCCCATTGCCCGAATCTGTTTTCTCTATGGCTCATGATTGCTAACTATAGGTCCCTTGATCCGTCTATGTGTTTAATAATGTAGCTTGTTTTCTTGTCTAGGGGTCTATATTGACTATGTGTTCTACTACTCCTACAGTCTCTGGCAAAATGCCCTTTATTTCTACAAATGTAACATATTATTGACCATTAGGGATCTGGGGTTTGGACTGATGGGTCTTTCCTGTATGTGCCTGTATACTTACCGTCCTCAACCTCTCCACCTGTTGTTCTCTACGCCTAGCACTATTCTTGTGATGTTCGATAGCACACTCTTTAAGATTAGCTACTGTGACCCCTTTCCAATTTTGCAAAAAAGTCTGCACCCTGACACTCAATGCCTTATTGAGCCCATCCATTAGCACAGAGACAGCCACCTCCCATTTGCCGAATTAGTGTTTACCAGTGATCTTATCCAGGTGGAGAGTTTTCTATTACTGCAAAAGACAAAAAAAAAGTTTAACAAGCTTCTAGGTCATGTAAAGTATTCATTCAATCTTTCTCATCCCGTATTAAGGGTCTGTACATAGTCCAACAAACATTTCCGAGCTCATCTTGACTAGGGGCATTACTAGGAATGAATACTTCTTATATGGTAACTTACCCGGGGGTTACCCTGTCTCTGTCCGCTTTCCTACTGGCAAATACTAATGTGCGGACAGGTTTTTTTTTCTCCATTTCTGACGTTACTTTCTTGATTTATTTGTTTTATTTTTGGGTTTTACTATATATGTACACGAATGATACCATACTTACCAGTTCCACTGGTCTCAGCCACTTCCCCCGCAGGCTACTGCTCTTCTTTTACCGGTTGGATACTCCTTTGAGTGCATGAGAAATGGCTGAAAACAATCAGGTCACCTTCTCCTCCTAAATAAACTTCAACATTCATTAGTACATATATAGGTTACAGTCATATTTTTCATATTTTTATTATTTTTTATAGTTTGTATGCTGGCCGTAACTACTTCCACATCTACATATGGCGGTGTACTTGCATTCTCTTTTTTTTCTTACTTGTTTATTGTTGCTACAAGTTCAAACAGTTCTTATATTTCCATTCTTGTCTTATATGACTTTTGTTAGACCTACCACCTGCAATATCTTAGGATCAAACTCACCAACCCCTCTTGCTGCCACAGGTTTAAACAATTTGTATGTCTGACCCTTTGTTTTCTGGATTTTATCAGACATATTTTAATACCTACATTCTGCAGTACCTCTGGTTCAAAGCTACCCACCCTAGGGAATGATACCCTATCATTGTCAGTCATAAATAACCATTCATTGCAAAAAGCCTCCATGTGTGAACCATATTTTTCACACATAATAAACCTTGCTAACCCTCTCAGCCGAAATTCTGACCTTCTCGGTCCCACTTCTTCAGCCTGAACCCTAGCTACCAAACGCCCACTGCTTGTGCAATTGGATCCCATCGCGGACTTTTTGCCAATAAATGCAATCCCCAATGCACACCGCAAATAGACGGTGAAAGACACCTAGCGCTTTCACTCGCTCCTTCTCCTCTGAGTACCACGACTCACTACAATAGTGAACACCGCGTACCCAGTGAGGCCCTATTGATTTCTATTTACTGGAAGTGTTAGGAGTGACTTACCTTTTCCAGCAAATATCCACCGCTGGAGATTTTCCTGAGAAAGACCAGCAAAAACTCCCTATTCACTTTTTATACACAAATCATGATTGCGTATGCTGTACACAGCGCTAATGATACCATGATTTTACTCAAAAGCTCATAAAGGGGTATCAAGTTGCGCTATATATCGCACCCACAAATGCGCGGTTCAATCGCACAGCGTATAGGTACTTGTTACCTTTCTGCCGTACGACCACGGGTCGATGTACAAACTGCGGCCCTCAACCGGAGCGTAACAAAAAAAAACTTTTTACTTCAATACTACACAATGCACAATTCCCTATTACGCTCCTCTGCAAATCTCCTCACGATTTGCGTATTTCAACCTATATTAACGTGAGTCAGCTGCCTCACGCCACCAAGCCTCCACGTACTTGGTGTACCACGGGACCCGATTTCCGGGGTTCAAATCCACTCACTCCGCTTTCGCTCACTCAGATATACTTTGTTTTTCTGTACAGAAAATTTTCACTCGTTCTGATTGGCAGCTTTACCCCCAGAGGCAATACAGTTTTTAAACTATATTTAGAGTAACCTGCTTTTGAAATTGGAAAGTTATGTGCTATTGTATTAAATGTCTACTATCCCACCTTAATTGAACAAATATCGTGTGGTTTTATTATGCGCACACAACCCTACGCAAGCTTGCGTAATTACGCAACCATGCGTACCTCTATGCCACGTGTGCGGCCTTGCACCACGTGCATGTTTTTTTTGTACGCTGTCCTCACGTTCCGTACCACGTGTACCAATATGCGTACGTAATAAAACAAATCACACAACTCTATAAATGTGAGCATTTACTTTAGCATTTTAGCATTTACATTAAACTATTTGTAATTGACTATGGCATGGGTTAAATAAATGCATTGGTAACTCATAAATGGTGCTTGATGTGACAAAGGAAACTGATTGTCCTGAGCAGACTGAAAATCAGCTATTGAGAAAGTGACCTTCCTAAAATGGCCACTGCTCCTCCCCCTTCCACATCCATGAGGTTTACACAAGATGGTGGACAGGCCATGTGGTTAGTCCAAAATGGAGGACAGACCATGCGGCTTCCTTTGTCACAAAGAAATCTCAAATTATACAAGCACCAGAAGTTATTTTAGGCCTGAGTTAAAAAAAAAACTATATCAGTTGCAGCAACTTTTAAATGTACTTTTAAATCTACTTAACAGATAAACAATCCAATCTGAATCAAACTCAGTATGACTTATTTGAACTTTGTTTTGCAACAATAAAAATACGCTTTAGCATCTTAAATATTATGAGAAATACATTGTCCCTTGAATTTTTCATATCATTGGCTTACTGATAACACAACAATACACGTCGATGTTATTCATCAGCGTCACGATGCGTCCATCGGAGCCGGTCGATCACAGCCACGTTTGTAATGTACAGTGCACCATTAAGACCATGATATCCCGGACGAGCACCCATCTGTAAATACCAAATTGTTTCCTTACAAATATTTAAAATGCCCGCTCTAATATATATTGTAGACGCCTGCACATCTTATTACCATTTGCCATGAATGTGCGCTATACATCGCAAAACACTGTATCCCATAAGAGAAAACAATACACCCACACATTATCTGAGTTCCAAAGCTCATTGATGCATATATTTGTTATTAAAAGAATATGTATTCAATATATCACAATGTACAGTATACATATAGTTACATGATTACAATTTATACAGTAAGCAGTTAATACATACAGTTACAGTTACAGGCCAGCGATACAATTACCATATCTTTCTCATATAAATTCGTCCCTCCATATCACTCTCTCTCTCTCTCTCTCTGTAAAATCATGCAGGAACTGGTCTAGAAGCACCTCCATCATCGTCTGGGACAAAAACAGCAACTGGCAACTGTGTGTCTCTGTAATGTGTTGTCTAGTTTGGGGGAGGGAACTTTCTCATTCATGATGAGTCACTAGTCTGTTCGTATGCTAAACAGGTTCAGCCTTGAAGACATCAAAAGGGGCTGGCCTGAGCTTCCTGTCCACCACCTGTTTCTGTAAATGTCTATTGTGCTAATAAAAATGACTTTAGCTTTCATACATTTAATCATAACTATTTGTTGCAATGTCCTACAACTTAATAACAAGTATCAAATGAATCTACACATTAATCTGCTTGCTTTAATACCAAATATGACAGGTGTATCTTGCTTCATTCCAATAATACACATACATGACATTACTCCGTTATATAATTTTAAATCATTATGATGTCTGGAGCATAATATTATTATAATTATGTTCTGTATGAAATAAGTGTCGAATCCATCTTTGTGGCATGTCCGTGTAAATGCGTGTGTTACCATATATTGCTGTGCTCGCTGCGCGTATTTGCAAGTATAGCACTTATATGTGTGGAGTCTGTATGTTCTTTTTTATGTAATATTTTTGACTTCAACAGATCACTACAGTGATTCCCCCACAGTGCCACAGCTACACCTGTGCACCCTCCTGAGCTCTCCTCTTGGCGCTCCAGTGCTCCGACATGACACCGCTGTGAGACGTGCTGAGAGCTCTCCCGCAGGCTGCACCCGGAGCATGATCTACAGCTCTCATGCTGCCGCCCTGCTACACACTGACCCGCTGGCTATAGCGGGATCTATAGTGCCTCTCTCTCTCTCTCCCCCTCATTGGCCTCCCGCAGAGGAGCAGATTACCACGGGTGGGATCTCCCACTAAACGTACCCGGAGCAATCTCTTCGAGTGACCTCATTGCCACCTCGCTATTCACCGATCCGCTGTCTGCAGCGGGATCTACTGCTCCTTTTACCCCCTCATCAGCGCCACACAGCAGAATGGACAGCCCCGGCCGACCACACACTTGTGGCTATTGACTGCTGCATTATTAAGACAGGAATTTCCATACTCTGTAAGGCTTGGCGCCTTCCTGCCTTACACTACATTACTCTATGGACAGATACTTGTCTGGCCAAATGCCTGGCAAAAATCCACACCCGGATCGCACAGTGTCCCACAAATTGGCCACTGGGATGGCTGCTGACATGGACACCTCCACCATTAGCCTCCCCCAGGTATCACTGCCTACTGCTGCTCCATCTAAGAACCAACAATCTCTTGTAGCTACTGCAAAAACACTTCACCCTTCAGATGCTCCCCCCCTCTCCTCTTATGCTTGTCACAACTGAGGGCCTGAGCTGACGGGAGGCAGCCTCAGTTGTAGGGGCTGAGATGTACCGGAACCTGGGAGGTTGTATCAGACCCCTGGACATGTAAGTAACATGAATAATAACTGCCCGAAGGCGTGACCACGACAACTTGGATAAAAGTCAATGATGTTTATTATGACAACTCCGCAACACAGCAGCAGTAAAAGAAAACGTAAAAGTCAGCAAAGAATAAATACAGTTCCTGGGTACTACAGGATGGCAGGAGCCACAGGGCACTGGTAGTGTGAGATAGTTCTTATAATCTTCTAGATGGAAAGTCCTTACCAGGCCCGACTGTAGCAATGGAGATAACCCAGGATTGTGCCAGCTGGTGTTCCAGGAAAAGCTGGGTTGCTGAAGATAAAACGGCTGCTGTGGATACTGGCTGGAACCAGACTGTTTTTAGCACGGAGTGAATACTGGCTGGAACCAGTTAAATAATAAATGAACTTGGGAGCGATGAAATATGAACTGAAATGTAGAACTTGAGAGCGGAGAAATAATAATACCGGTGGAGAGTGGTAAAGTGTAGAAAGGACACCGGCCCTTTAAGGGAAGCTGTACTCTGCTGGAAGCTGAGCTGGAAGCAGGTAATGTTGTAGCTGGAAACAGATGAATCCACAATGGTTTGGAGAGTCAGGCTACACCGCAGGTGGAATGCTGGTGCGGGTCTCTATGGTGGAAGTCTTGAGACAGGAGCTGGAACCTGGAAGACAATCACAGGAGAGAGACAAACAGGAACTAGGTTTGACAACCAAAGCACTGACGCCTTCCTTGCTCAGGCACAGTGTATTTATACCTGCAGCAAGGAAGGGATTGGCTAGGCAATTATGCAGATTATCAATACTGAGAACAGATTGGTGGAAATGATCAGCTGACAAAATCCAAGATGGCTGCGCCCATGCAGACACTTGGAGGGAAGTTTGGTTTGTAATCCATGTGGTAATGAAAACAGTAATGGCGGCGCCGGCCACCGGAGACAGGAGGCGCCAGGCTGACAGATGCACATCCAACCACGCGGACACAGCGGAGGCCGCGGCTGACGTAATCGCCACTCAGACACTCTGCATGCAGAAGTTCAGGGACGGCGGCGGAGGCCGCGGGAGACGCCATGCCAGGTGTAATATGGCGTTTACTGTGACAGCGTCCCAGAGTGACAGGAGAGGATACAGGAATGTACACATCAGGATAACAGATGGGATCCGGTCCTGGAGCGCTGAGCCAGCCTTAGGAGGCATCTGATGGGTAAGAAATAGCGTCCAGATACCCGGATCGTGACAGCACCCCCCCCTTTAGGAGTGGCCCCAGGACACTTCTTTGGCTTTTGAGGAAACTTGGAATGGAATCTCCGGACCAAGGCAGGAGCATGGACATCAGAAGCATTGGTCCATGAACGTTCCTCAGGACCATAACCCTTCCAGTCAATAAGATATTGTAGTTGACCGTAACGGTGACGTGAGTCCAGGATCTTGGCCACTTCATACTCAACGCCTCGTTGAGTTTGGACTTTCGGAGTTGGAGGAAGTGAGGAATGAAACCGATTCAAGATCAGCGGTTTCAACAGGGAAACATGGAATGTCCTGGGTATTTTTAAGAAGGGAGGCAACTGGAGTCTGTAAGCAACAGGATTGATGACTTGTTCAATCTTGAAAGGACCGATATAGCGAGGTGCAAACTTCATACTGGGAACTCTTAACCTCAAATTCTTCGTGGATAACCATACCCGATCACCCACCTTGAGAGCAGGAACTGCTCGACGCTTCTTATCCGCAAACTTCTTGTACCTGAACGATGCCTTGAGCAGAGCTGATCGTACGCTCTTCCAGATATTGGCAAACTGATGCAAGGTGATATCCACTGCGGGAACAGAAGTTGCTGGAAGCGGTTGGAACTCAGGGACTTTTGGGTGGAATCCAAAGTTAGTGAAGAATGGTGTTGAAGCAGATGAAGAATGATACTGGTTGTTATGACAGAACTCGGCCCAGGGAAGTAATTGAACCCAGTCATCTTGAGAGGAGGACACATAGATGCGGAGGAAGGCCTCCAAGTCCTGATTCACCCTCTCGGTTTGACCATTGGTCTGAGGATGGTAAGCCGTGGAAAACTTTAGCTTGACTTGGAGGACTTGACATAAACTTCGCCAGAATTTGGCTGTGAATTGAACTCCTCGATCTGAGATCATTTCTTCAGGAAGACCGTGGAGTCGGAAGATCTCTTGTATGAATACTTGAGCCAACTTGGAAGCTGACGGAAGACCGGTGAGCGGAATGAAGTGTGCCATCTTGGTGAACCGGTCAACTACCACCCAGATGGTATTGAACTTGTTGCACATGGGTAAATCTGTAATAAAATCCATCGACAAATGGGTCCAAGGTCGACGGGGAACAGATAGTGGAACCAGTTGCCCCGCAGGCGACTGGCGGGATACCTTATGCTGAGCACACTTTGGGCAAGATGCAATAAACTCCAAGACGTCCTTTTTCAGAGTTGGCCACCAATAGGACCTAGAGATAAACTCCAGGGTTTTTTGGATACCTGTATGTCCGGCAAAACGGGAAGCATGGGCCCAATGCATGAGCTTCTTCCTTAGCATTGGTTTCACAAAACTTTTCCCTGATGGGGGCGTAGAGTCCATCCCTACCGTGGAGAATGCCAACGGATTTATAATAGGATGCTTGTCTGAAGACTCTGACTCATTTTCTTGCTCCCATGAGCGGGAAAGGGCATCGGCCTTGCGATTCTGAGAGCCCGGACAGAACTGGAGTTTAAAGTCGAACCTGGAAAAGAAAAGTGCCCATCTGGCCTGACGAGGGTTGAGACATTGTGCGCCTTTCAGATATAAAAGGTTCTTGTGGTCTGCAAGTATGGTGATTGAATGAGAAGCTCCCTCCAACAGATACCTCCACTCTTGTGGAGCGAGCTTGATGGCTAGCAACTCCTGGTCGCCAATGGCATAGTTGCGCTCAGCTGGGGAGAACTTCCGGGAGAAGAAACTGCAAGGGTGTAAATGGCCATCTTTAGCCCTCTGAGATAACACCGCTCCTACTCCAACGGAGGAGGCATCCACCTCTAAGATGAAAGGAGAGTCGATGTCAGGCTGTTTCAGAACAGGCGCAGAGATGAACCTTTGTTTTAAAAGATTAAATGCTTGCATGGCTTCTTCAGACCACTTGGACGGGTTAGCACCCTTCTTAGTGAAAGCAGTAATAGGCGCCACAATGGTGGAAAAGTCTCGTATAAACTTTCGGTAATAGTTGGCGAACCCTAAGAACCTCTGGACCCCTTTGAGGGTTAAGGGTACCGGCCAATTTTGGATTGCTTGTAGTTTCTCAGGATCCATCTCTAGTCCGGAACCGGACACAATGTACCCTAGAAACGGAATGGACTTGACTTCAAAGACGCATTTTTCTAATTTGCAATAGAGATGATTGACACGGAGACGGGACAGAACCTCTTTAACCCAAAAACGATGTTCCTCTAAATCGTTGGCAAAAATGAGGATATCGTCTAGATAGACCACGACATGACGGTATAGAATGTCTCTGAAGATCTCATTGACAAAATGCTGGAAGACAGCTGGAGCATTGCTCAATCCGAAGGGCATGACGAGGTACTCATAATGTCCGTCACGGGTGTTAAAGGCGGTCTTCCACTCGTCACCCTCACGGATCCGGATGAGATTGTATGCACCTCTCAAGTCCAGCTTTGTAAAGATGGTAGCTCCGCTAACTCTGTCAAAGAGCTCAGTAATCAGGGGTAAAGGATAACGGTTCTTGATGGTAATGTCGTTCAAACCTCTGTAGTCGATGCACGGCCGCAGACCACCATCTTTCTTTTTTACAAAAAAGAAGCCTGCGCCGGCTGGAGAAGAAGAAGGTCGAATGAACCCCTTTGCTAGGTTCTCTTTAATATATTCCTCCATAGAATGCGTCTCAGGCAGAGACAACGGATAAGTTCGGCCTCGAGGTGGAACCTTCCCTGGAACGAGATCAATCGGGCAGTCCCATTCTCTATGAGGAGGAAGGATATCAGCAGAAGCTTTACTGAACACATCCGTGAAATCTTGATATGGAGGAGGTGGAACATCAGACGACCTGGGGGAGGAAGAACAGACAGGCAATACTTTAAACAAACATGTCTCAGCACAGGAGGAACCCCATGCCAGGATTTGCGTAGTCGTCCAATCAATTGTAGGATTGTGAAGACGGAGCCATGGAAGGCCCAGGACCACAGGATGTGTGGCTCTTGGAATCACTAAAAAAGAAATAAGTTCGGAATGAAGAACTCCCACTCTCAGACGAACTGGTAGAGTCCTTAAAGAAATAACTGCATCAAAAATTTTGCTGCCATCCACGGCAGTTAAAGAAATGGATGAAGGAAGTCTCTCGGTGGGTAGGGACCACCGTTTAACATAGGCTTCGGTAATAAAGTTCCCAGCTGCTCCGGAATCAAGGAGGGCAATGACGTTCCGATAACGTTGAGCAACTCTAAGCGAGACTGGGAGATTACAATCTTGAGGAGATGGAGAGGAGATCATTACTCCTAGCCGGCCCTCTCCTTGGCGAGCTAGGATTTGGAGTTTCCCGGACGTTTGGGACAGGCATTAATGGTGTGAGACGGAGCTGCACAATAGAGACAGAGAGACTCGGAGAGACGTCTTCGGCGCTCAGCAGGAGTTAAACGGGAACGGCCAAGTTGCATGGGCTCATCTTTAGATGGTGACAGTTGACGAGGAGGAGGAGCAGAAGATTTTGGAGCAGATGATCTTCCACGCTCAGTTGCTCTCTCTCTGAAACGTAAATCAACTTTCGTGCAGAGTGAGATTAGCTCATCTAACTTAGAAGGTAAGTCTCTGGTAGCTAACTCATCTTTAATACGCTCAGATAAGCCATGCCAGAATGCAGCATACAGGGCCTCGTCGTTCCATGCCAGTTCGGATGCCAGGATCTGGAACTGTATCAGATATTGTCCTACAGTACGTGACCCCTGGCGTAAACGGAGAATCTCGGATGAAGCTGAGGTTACCCGGCCTGGCTCGTCGAAGATGCGCCTGAATGTTGACACGAAGGCAGTGTAGGAAGATAGCAGGGTGTCGGACCTCTCCCATAACGGTGATGCCCAATCAAGGGCTGAGCCACTGAGAAGAGAAATAATGTAGGCAATTTTTGTACGGTCACTGGGAAAATTGCCAGGTTGTAGCTCAAACTGAATCTCACACTGGTTGAGAAATCCCCTGCAGAATCTTGGAGATCCGTCAAATTTTGCTGGCGTTGGAAGATGAAGACGTGGAGCAGAAATGGGTAAGGTGGGTGGGGTTATAGCTGGAGTCACTGTGGTTGACGCACCAGACGCGCCTGATCCACGGAGAGTTGTCTGAATCCCATCCAGCCGAGTAGAGAGATCCTGGAGACAGCGGATGATGTGGCCCTGTGCAGCCTCCTGATGTTCTAGTCGGGCTGCCAGTTCTTGCATCGGCCTGGCCGCTTGATCCTGGTCACCGGCTGGATTCATTAGGTCAGTGCTTACTGTCACAACTGAGGGCCTGAGCTGACGGGAGGCAGCCTCAGTTGTAGGGGCTGAGATGTACCGGAACCTGGGAGGTTGTATCAGACCCCTGGACATGTAAGTAACATGAATAATAACTGCCCGAAGGCGTGACCACGACAACTTGGATAAAAGTCAATGATGTTTATTATGACAACTCCGCAACACAGCAGCAGTAAAAGAAAACGTAAAAGTCAGCAAAGAATAAATACAGTTCCTGGGTACTACAGGATGGCAGGAGCCACAGGGCACTGGTAGTGTGAGATAGTTCTTATAATCTTCTAGATGGAAAGTCCTTACCAGGCCCGACTGTAGCAATGGAGATAACCCAGGATTGTGCCAGCTGGTGTTCCAGGAAAAGCTGGGTTGCTGAAGATAAAACGGCTGCTGTGGATACTGGCTGGAACCAGACTGTTTTTAGCACGGAGTGAATACTGGCTGGAACCAGTTAAATAATAAATGAACTTGGGAGCGATGAAATATGAACTGAAATGTAGAACTTGAGAGCGGAGAAATAATAATACCGGTGGAGAGTGGTAAAGTGTAGAAAGGACACCGGCCCTTTAAGGGAAGCTGTACTCTGCTGGAAGCTGAGCTGGAAGCAGGTAATGTTGTAGCTGGAAACAGATGAATCCACAATGGTTTGGAGAGTCAGGCTACACCGCAGGTGGAATGCTGGTGCGGGTCTCTATGGTGGAAGTCTTGAGACAGGAGCTGGAACCTGGAAGACAATCACAGGAGAGAGACAAACAGGAACTAGGTTTGACAACCAAAGCACTGACGCCTTCCTTGCTCAGGCACAGTGTATTTATACCTGCAGCAAGGAAGGGATTGGCTAGGCAATTATGCAGATTATCAATACTGAGAACAGATTGGTGGAAATGATCAGCTGACAAAATCCAAGATGGCTGCGCCCATGCAGACACTTGGAGGGAAGTTTGGTTTGTAATCCATGTGGTAATGAAAACAGTAATGGCGGCGCCGGCCACTGGAGACAGGAGGCGCCAGGCTGACAGATGCACATCCAACCACGCGGACACAGCGGAGGCCGCGACTGACGTAATCGCCACTCAGACACTCTGCATGCAGAAGTTCAGGGATGGCGGCGGAGGCCACGGGAGACGCCATGCCAGGTGTAATATGGCGTTTACTGTGACAGCGTCCCAGAGTGACAGGAGAGGATACAGGAATGTACACATCAGGATAACAGATGGGATCCGGTCCTGGAGCGCTGAGCCAGCCTTAGGAGGCATCTGATGGGTAAGAAATAGCGTCCAGATACCCGGATCGTGACAATGCTGATGTGGTGCAAGCTGTGAGGGAGACAGTGCAGCCTATGCTAAAGGAACAAGCTGCAGCTAATGCAGCTGCCCTCCAACAAGCAGTTACCGACATTAAGAGCTATGGAGCACACTGCCGGGGAAAACTTTAAAGCCATTTCCTCTCTACAAGACCTAACTACGCAGTTAAAACAATCTGACATGCAGGTGTGGGCCAAGTTAGACGACTTGGAAAATAGGTCACGCAGAAACAATCAACGGATGGCGGGGCTGCCAGAATCCCTTAACCACTTAACTGACGATTTATTTTGCCGAAAAACTGCTCCGAAATTGTTGTTTTTCTTATGAGTGAATTAAGTGAAGAACATGACTTTAACCCTATCCCAAATGATTTTAGTTTAAAAAAAGGAAAAAAAAAAAATATATATTTTTTTTTAAATATATTTTTTCCAAACATCGGAACATCGATCGGAAACATCGCGACCATCGGAACATCGGGAACATCGCGACTATTGCGGCTTTCATTTTGAAAGCTGGGACAGCCTGCAGGTATGCAGGGGGGTCTGGGGGTGGCTTGAGAGGGTTCATTTACTCTTCCCAGCGGCTGACATTGTCTGCAGCCGCTGGAGGGGGGAGATACTGCCGTGCTGACCGATCAGCAGTGATCAGCAGCACGGCAGACACAGGGGGAGAGTGCAGGGAGGCAGAGGGACCTTCCGGTCCCTCTGACAGCAGCAGCAGAGGGAAGTTTATCTTCCCTGCCGCTGCTAACACTCTCTATCTGACTGGTCGCATCCTGTGCGACTAGGTCAGATGGAGCACTTGCAGGCATGGTCGCATCTGATGCGATCATGCCAGGCAAGTGGTTAAAGGACCTGCTTTATACCACTTCTTGAAGCAGACCCTACCTGAATTGCTTGATATCCAAGATGTTTGTTCGGATCTGGTGATTGAAAGAGCCCACTGGACGGGCCAACTGCGTAACTCCTCCTTCGCTAGGCCCCGAGTCATTTTGTTCAAATGCCTGAACTATATACACAAGGAAACCATCTGGTCCGCCTCTAGACAGAAAAGAGATCGCACGTGGAATGGCATGAAAATTCTTATTTTTCAGGACTACTCCCCTGAACTGACACTGCTTCGTAAAGCCTTTACTCCGGTATGTTCACAATTGGTACAAGGAAGGAAGAAATTCGTCCTCCTTTATCCGGTTCGTCTGAGAATCTTCAATGGATCGGCCTTCAAAGATTTTACTTCAGCCGACGATGCAGTGGCGCATTTACGAGAACTATCAGGCCCGCTGGCAGAGGACGACACCTGAGGAGACTACCATTTCCTATTGTTCTATCTTATTTGACAGTCCTCACTGTTTATGCCATGTTCTCAGGAATTCTCTACTGCTTCCATACTTTTCCTCCGGAGAAGATTCACACAGCTTTGCTTGCTTCCTGCTTCTTTAATGCTGTGTTGCTGATGCAAAATTGAGACATTCTCTGTTGTGGTGATGTATCGACTACGTATTTGTTTTTACCATTTATTTTCTTATTTGTTTTTGTTGTGTTCCCTACTGCTATTTACTATGCTGATAATAGTACTACATGACATGTTTTCCTCTCCTCTTATCATTATAACATTGCTCTGCCATGTTTCTTGTTCCCTTTCAGGTGTTGTTGTGGCAAAAAAGCCTTTATTTGCTACCTATATGTTATTCACTGGTTTGATTTTAGAAGGGACTATTCCTCCCTTACTCATCTTTTGAACAAGGCGGTTTCGGCTGAGAGCTCCGCCTTCCAGACAAACTTACATCCTGTTTTGTTTTACATGTGTGAATTGTGAAGTTATTTCTCTTTCAATTGTTATTGGAGTACTACTTGTACTCCTTCTTCTTTGTCTTTCTCTGTGTCCCCCCCTGTGTTTTTCTATGTTGTTTTTTGTGGAGCCTGTGTTACTTGTTTATTGCATGTACTTTGTGATATATGGCATCGATTAAGGTGGGCTCTCGGAATGTGGGAGGAGTCCACTACCCAATTAAGCGTAAGAAATTACTCCTATATTTAAATAAATTACATTTAGATTTGGTATTACTGCAGGAGACACGTTTATCCCTCCCAGAAACATTGAAGTTGTCCACCCTAGGATGGACAGTTCTTGCAGCTGCCCCTTATTTTTCCAAAGCTTGGGAAGTTGCTCTTTTGGCTAAAAAGAGACTCCCTATAGAAACGCTCCACACTGATATCGACCCTGACGGTAGATATGTACTGGTTAATCTCTCCCTCTTTAATTCTCGGTATACATTTTGTAATATTTATGCCCCTAATCCCCATTCTGCTCCATTTTTTGTATGATACTACGCAAACTGACCCCCTTTATGTCTAATTGTTTACTTTTAGGGGGTGACTTTAATCTGGTTTCCTCCCCATTTATGGACTCTAATTCTTCTGCTCGCAGAAGGCCGCCCCCTAAGGTCGGTATCCCTTTTATTTCGCAACAGTTAATGCTAACCGATGCTTGGAGAGCACTACACCTTATTGATAGGGACTTTAGATGTCTGTCCGCCGCTCATGGGTCGCTCTCACGAATTGATTATAGTCTTGTGTCCGATCCTCTATTTTCTAATATAATTGATGCACACATTGAGCCGATGTTTCTTTCTGATCATTCTCTTGTCTGGGTATCTTTTTCTCCCTCTTTAGATGTAGGCTGATATAAACTCTGGCGCTTTCCATCTTCCGCTTCCTCCTTGGGTTTCCATAATAAGCTTGATTTATTTTGGGGGGAGTTCAGACTTGATAACCTTTCCGTATTGGAATCAAACCCTGTCCACTTCTGGCATACATCTAAGGCTGTGATTAGGGGTCGCATAATTCAATATGTCTCCCAGACTAAGGAACATGCTTCCTCATATAAACTGCTACATTCTCAGTTAACTACAGCTTACCAAATTTATAAGACTACCCCGACTCCTAGTACTAAATCTAGTTTTGTTATAGCCAAGCCCAAATTTGATGGCCTCCTCGCCTCTATGGGTGATAAACATTCCTTCTATAGGGACAATAGGTTTTACAGGTTTGGTAACAAAATTGGTCGCTTGCTCTCTAACTTAGTAAAATCCTCGAATCCCTCATCTCTCATACACTCTATACAACGCCCTGATGGCACTTACGCCTCTGCAGGTAAAGATATTGCTTCTTTATGTCACGATTTTTACACAGATATCTATACCCAACCCCCCAGAGATATTTCTGTTGAGTCTTCTTTTTGGGAGTCTATTGATACCCCTTCTATTCCGACTGACTCCCAAGCTGCTTTACGCACACCATTCACTCCCCAGGAAATAGAAACCACCATAAAACAGCTTAAGCCTGTGAAGTCCCCTGGTCCGGATGGGTTCTCGGGAGAGTATTATAAAATTCTCCTACCTAACCTTATAGACCCATTGGTCTCGGTTTTTAATGCCCTGCTCCTTGCAGAGGGGCTATGACCAAGTACTTTACAGACGCTATTATCCGACTTCTGCCAAAGAATTACCCCCACTATGCGCTCCATATGATCTTCGTGCTTTATTGCACACCCCTAAGGCTACTCTCCCTATGTCTGCCCGTACTAACCCTCTCTTTTGGGATGCTTATTTGGCATAGTGGTCTGTAAATAAATCACTTAAGAGAAACTCGGCTCACTCTAAACTTATATCCTTTCCTGGTAACCCATGTTTTCCAGCGGCGCTAGATAATGCAAAGTTTCTCCACTGGCAACATAAGGGTATTACATTAATTAAAGATATATTTGATCCTGGAGGTGTATTAATGTCCTTTTCCGATTTAATTAGCAAATACCAAGTCCCACGTACAGACTTTTTTATGTACCTGTAATTGAGACACTATGTTCTTTCCTTACCCCCCTCAACATTGACCCTCTCACACATATTGTTGCCTTAGTTTCGCTCTCAACTTATAAAACTTCTTATTGGGACATAATATCTGGGTTTGAGACAAAGTTATGGGCTTCAATTGTTAGGAGTTGGGAGGCGGATTACCTTTCCCCCATAACTCACAAAGAATTGACAGATAATTTTGCTAGTATTCTCAAAGCGCTCCATTCATCACAACTTCAAGAGACACATGTCAAATTCATGCAGAGAGCCTATATCACACCTGGCCAATGGAAACATATGGTCTCTTATGAGTCTGGGAACTGTTTGAAATGCGGATCTCCCAATGCTTTATTTCTACATTGTTTTTGGAACTGCCCTAAAATAAAGAAATTCTGGTACAAAGTATTATGGTTTATCAACTCCACATTCCATCTCAAACTAAAGTTGAACTGCAAAGCAATGCTTGGCCTGATCTTTATGGAATGAGGCATCCCACCACAAATCAAACACCTTATCCCGTTACTATATGTTATTCTAACTTTGGAGAAAAAGTTGATTCTTACTAATTGGATTGTAAAATCTCCTCCTAGGCTTGATACTTTACGTTCACTCCTTATTCGTACCTTATACTTAGACCGCCAGTCCACTTTGCCCAATGTTGAATGTAATGTTATACGCTCATTTATAGAGTCTTTGGATTCTTCTCAGCAACAACATGTGCTATCTTTATTTGATTAGACAAAATGGTTCTTACTGCGTCGCATTGCCATTGACCCTTAAAACTGTTTGTTTACTCTATTACTGTTTGTCTCCAAGTCTGTTTCACAAACTCACTTATATTTTTTTAGTGATGTGCATCGGAAATTTTTCGGGTTTTGTGTTTTGGTTTTGGATTCGGTTCCACGGCCGTGTTTTGGATTCGGACGCATTTTGCCAAAACCTCCCTGAAAATTTTTTGTCGGATTCAGGTGTGTTTTGGATTCGGGTGTTTTTTTACAAAAAACCCTCAAAAACAGCTTAAATCATAGAATTTGGGGGTCATTTTGATCCCATAGTATTATTAACCTCAATAACCATAATTTCCACTCATTTACAGTCTATTCTGAACACCTCACACCTCACAATATTATTTTTAGTCCTAAAATTTGCACCGAGGTCGCTGGATGACTAAGCTAAGCGACCCAAGTGGCCGACACAAACGCCTGGCCCACCTAGGAGTGGCACTGCAGTGTCAGACAGGATGGCAGATTTAAAAAATAGTCCCCAAACAGCACATGATGCAAAGAAAAAAAGAGGTGCAATGAGGTAGCTGTGTGACTAAGCTAAGCGACCCAAGTGGCCGACACAAACACCAGGCCCATCTAGGAGTGGCACTGCAGTGTCAGACAGGATGGCAGATTTAAAAAATAGTCCCCAAACAGCACATGATGCAAAGAAAAAAAGAGGTGCAATGAGGTAGCTGTGTGACTAAGCTAAGCAACCCAAGTGGCCGACACAAACACCTGGCCCATCTAGGAGTGGCACTGCAGTGTCAGACAGGATGGCAGATTTAAAAAATAGTCCCCAAACAGCACATGATGCAAAGAAAAAAAGAGGTGCAATGAGGTAGCTGTGTGACTAAGCTAAGCGACCCAAGTGGCCGACACAAACACCTGGCCCATCTAGGAGTGGCACTGCAGTGTCAGACAGGATGGCAGATTTAAAAAATAGTCCCCAAACAGCACATGATGCAAAGAAAAAAAGAGGTGCAATGAGGTAGCTGTGTGACTAAGCTAAGCAACCCAAGTGGCCGACACAAACACCTGGCCCATCTAGGAGTGGCACTGCAGTGTCAGACAGGATGGCAGATTTAAAAAATAGTCCCCAAACAGCACATGATGCAAAGAAAAAAAGAGGTGCAATGAGGTAGCTGTGTGACTACGATAAGCGACCCAAGTGGCCGACACAAACACCTGGCCCATCTAGGAGTGGCACTGCAGTGTCAGACAGAATGGCAGATTTAAAAAATAGTCCCCAAACAGCACATGATGCAAAGAAAAAAAGAGGTGCAATGAGGTAGCTGTGTGACTAAGCTAAGCGACCCAAGTGGCCGACACAAACACCTGGCCCATCTAGGAGTGACACTGCAGTGTCAGACAGGATGGCAGATTTAAAAAATAGTCCCCAAACAGCACATGATGCAAAGAAAAAAAGAGGTGCAATGATGTAGCTGTGTGACTAAGCTAAGCAACCCAAGTGGCCGACACAAACACCTGGCCCATCTAGAAGTGGCACTGCAGTGTCAGGCAGGATGGCAGATTTAAAAAATAGTCCCCAAACAGCACATGATGCAAAGAAAAAAAGAGGTGCAATGAGATAGCTGTGTGACTAAGTTAAGCGACCCAAGTGGCCGACACAAACACCTGGCCCATCTAGGAGTGGCACTGCAGTGTCAGACAGAATTGCAGATTTAAAAAATAGTCCCCAAACAGCACATGATGCAAAGAAAAAAAGAGGTGCAATGAGGTAGCTGTGTGACTAAGCTAAGCGACCCAAGTGGCCGACACAAACACCTGGCCCATCTAGGAGTGGCACTGCAATGTCAGACAGGATGGCAGATTTAAAAAATAGTCCCTAAACAGCACATGATGCAAAGAAAAAAGAGGTGCAATGATGTAGCTGTGTGACTAAGCTAAGTGACCCAAGTGGCCGACACAAACACCTGGCCCATCTAGGGGTGGCACTGCAGTGTCAGACAGGATGGCAGATTTAAAAAATAGTCCCTAAACAGCACATGATGCAAAGAAAAAAAAAGGTGCAATGAGGTAGCTGTGTGACCAAGCTAAGTGACCCAAGTGGCCAACACAAACACCTAGCCCATCTAGGAGTGGCACTGCAGTGTCAGACAGGATGACAGATTTAAAAAATAGACCCCAAACAGCACATGATGCAAAGAAAAAAAGAGATGCAATGAGGTAGCTGTGTGACTAAGCTAAGTGACCCAAGTGGCCGACACAAACACCTGGCCCATCTAGGAGTGGCACTGCAGTGTCAGACAGGATGGCAGATTTAAAAAATAGTCCCCAAACAGCACATGATGCAAAGAAAAAAAGAGGTGCAATGAGGTAGCTGTGTGACTACGATAAGCGACCCAAGTGGCCGACACAAACACCTGGCCCATCTAGGAGTGACACTGCAGTGTCAGACAGGATGGCAGATTTAAAAAATAGTCCCCAAACAGCACATGATGCAAAGAAAAAAAGAGGTGCAATGAGGTAGCTGTGTGACTAAGATAAGCGACCCAAGTGGCCGACACAAACACCTGGCCCATCTAGGAGTGGCACTGCAGTGTCAGACAGGATGGCAGATTTAAAATATAGTCCCTAAACAGCACATGATGCAAAGAAAAAAAGAGGTGCAATGAGGTAGCTGTGTGACTAAGCTAAGCGACCCAAGTGTCCGACACAAACACCTGGCCCATCTAGGAGTGGCACTGCAGTTTTCTAGCGAGAGGATGAGTGTTTCCATCCTCATGTGAATCTGAACCACTAGCCATGAACATAGGCCAGGGCCTCAGCCGTTCCTTGCCACTCCGTGTCGTAAATGGCATATTGGCAAGTTTACGCTTCTCATCAGACGCTTTTAATTTTGATTTTTGGGTCATTTTACTGAACTTTTGTAGTATACTTGACGACACAGAGGTAGAGCAGTGGACTACTGTACCGTACTGCTATATATATATACTGATGGTCACAGCAACATTCTGCACTGTCCCCTCCTACTATATACTGCGCACAACTAAAATGCAGCACAGGTATGGATGCATAGTATACTTGACGACACAGAGGTAGAGCAGTGGACTACTGTACCGTACTGCTATATATATATACTGGTGGTCACAGCAAAATTCTGCACTGTCCTTCTACTATATACTACAATGCAGCACAGATATGGAGCGTTTTTCAGGCAGAGAACGTAGATATTTTCAGCACACTGAGCACAGATATTTGCAGCACACTGAGCAGATATTTGCAGCACACTGAACACAGAAACTGAGAGAACGCAGCCACGTCCTCTCGCTATCATCTCCAAAGCACGAGTGAAAATGGCGGCGACGCGCGGCTCCTTATATAGAATACAAATCTCGCGAGAATCCGACAGCGGGATGATGACGTTCAGGCGCGCTCGGGTTAACCGAGCAAGGCGGGAAGATCCGAGGCTGCCTCGGAACCATGTAAAATGGGTGAAGTTTGGGGGGGTTCGGATCCCGAGGAACTGAACCTGCTCATCACTATATTTTTGTTCTCCTCATGTTATATGCCTGTCACAGAAAAGCTTTTTTGTGTTCTCTACCGATACAGACTCTACACCCTATGTCCCTCCCATCCCTCCATTTCCAGTCCATCCTTCTTGTTCCTTCTTTGTTTATTTTCTCTATTTTACTGATTTCCTTCTACATGCTATTTGTGCAAGTACATTTTCTTACTTGATTGAAGGTTGATTCCTCGGCTCTGTTTTTTAGCCTTTTTAAACTCAGCCTTCCCTACTACTAAATCCCTTTGACCATTGTATTGTACTTTTCTTCGTTAGAGACATCATGTTATGCCTGTATTATCTTTTGCCATGCCTGGATGTCTTCTTTGTCCCATTTCCGAGACTGCACTAATGTATGTATCTTTCTTTGCTTGATTATGAAAACTCAATAAATATATATATAAAAAAAAAAAAGACTATATACTGTAACTCAAATTTGGTGTTATTTGAGGACAGAAGTCTTCAGTTTAATTCAGATACAACTTTAGTAACCTTTCAGTGATTTATGTTTAGAGGGAAAGAGATTTTATTTTTCTGGCCACACTTTTATGAAAGTTATAAAACTTCAGTCGTTTTCTGATGGTTCAGTCCTGAACATTACATTTTACCTTTCTGGTGAGGTCTGTAGGTTCCTGGATGTAATTTTTGGATTCTTTGCAAGTTCTTGGAGTATAATATTGCCTGATCTTTGGTGAATATTCTGTGTTCCCCAATATTTGTTAATAATATTCCTAGTGTAGAATGAAGGATTCAGATCATGTCCTTATAAACCTTTGCAGACTGATGAGCAGCAACAATTTCTTCTCTGAGATTAGTGCAAAATGTATTTTCTTCTTGGCATAGTGTTAAAACAAACCTGAATGCTCCAGACTGAGCTGGTAAATAATTTGCTTTAACATAGAGGTAGTAATAATTCCTGATGACTGAACAATGAAGTGCACTTGGGGGGGTCATTCTGACCAGATTGCATGCTGCAGTTTATTGTCAGTACTGCGCATGCCAGATGGCATTTAGGGGCGTGGACCGGCCAATGCAGGCATGGCCGGATTGTTGCGGGGGTGGGCCGCGGCGGCTGTGACGTCACACACAGCCGCTGTGACCCGGGCAACGAAGAGGTTCTCCCGGCCAGCCGCAGAAGCTGCGCTGGCCGGGAGCTACACCTGAAATGCAAAAGCATCGCTGCTGTGCGATGCTTTTGCACTTCTGCGGGGGAGGCCGGCACTGACATGCGCGGCGGAGTAGCCCTGTCTGAGTGCCTAATCATAGCTGTGCTAAATTTAGCACAGCTACGATCAACTCGGAATGACTCCCTTGGTTAGCAGCACTTTACTCAACCTAGCTTGTTTATTTAAATGCAAACATATAGGGTTCAATCCAATTAAGTCGTCCCTGCATGTAAGGCTAGCAAGTTGCCATTGTAACAGTGTGTAAATGCTGGCAACAGCATAGGAACTGGCCCCCATCATGACCCTACCTTGTCCCAGGGTTTTCTACATAGCCATACCATAAATTGTGGCTAATTGGATTGAGGATGTAATTCATTGTTTTTCACATATGGCTTCTTCTTTCTGGCTTTCCTTTTTTGTTGAATAAATAAAACTACTGAAAAAAATGCTTTTGGCAGAACCCTGAGCTCATGACATTCTGACATGGAGATACATAAGAAAACAAGATACTTTTTAAACTGGTTTTACTTTGCATGGTGAATCTAATTTCCAATGATACCCATTATTGTCACTGAACCCTTGATGTATAGGACAAAGGTATATTACTGGCAAAGACTCCTGTTTTTGACAGCCATAAAGTTTTTTGTCCTATGATAAATATGCCTCTTGGGCAAGCTAACATTTAAGTAAATATGGGCAGCACAATGCTTCAGTGGTCAGCATTGTCACAGCACTGGTTCATTTTACCCCCAGGCCCTATTTGGAATTTGTGTATTCTCCGTTTTGCATCGGTTCACTCCAATTGCCCAGCTTTGCTGCCATAGTACACAAACATACTATTGATAGGTTACTTGACGTCTGACAAGCTGAACCCTAGTGTATGTCAGTGTAGTAGGGAATATGGATTGTAAACTCCACTGTGGCAATGTCTAATGGGAATAATTGATATAATCTCTGTAAAGTACTGTATGTATATATACTGGTTGTGACTTGAAGCTATTGTAGCTGCTGGCAAGGTTACACACGCATATGAAATTGTGGTAGACCTGTGTATTTGAACTTGTTATCCAAATCCCTGAATCATAAGGTCACATACCTATTTGAACTTACGTTCAGGCCTATGCGTTTGAACTTGTTATTCAAGCACTTAACCATAAGGCTTAATCTAACTTTCACCTGTGTACCCCACCGGTGTGTGGTTTTTTCAAGTATCCAGAATACGTAATTGCCATTTTATTGATGCACTAACAGTATTTATCAAGCACTAGAGACATACCCCTGATGAAGTCTTAGAGTAAGACGAAACGCGTCGGGTTATTTGTTCATAAACATCAAATCTCCGAATTGTCAAAGGAGAAGGAGGAATCTATCAAAGTTATTTCAACTGGTCCTCTGTACTATATGGTGTTATCTGCAAGAAGAGATACTATACCGTTTTGTATCATTGCTTTTATGTTGTAATAAATTTTACATGGAACATGTTAAATGTGGTTTTATGCTCACAAATTAGGAGTAAATATCTTAGGGAGACTGCTGTTTTTCCCCGTTGAATATTGGGTGGAAAAACAACCCAAGTGCGCCCATTCCTCTATTGGCACATATTTGTATCTTTTTAGTCCCTCCTAACAAGGGACTTAGTGGAATTTGGCAGCCTTAACCCAATCCTTTCTCACTTTCTGTTTAATAGCGCAAAAGGGAGAGTATCTGTTTTATATATATATATATATATATATATATATATATATATATATGTATAGAGGAGGTATCCTTCCCCACCTGTGGCTCAGGTGTTAGCAGCGAAGGAAATGAGGCGGCACTCCATGGACTTATGCAAAAAAAGATATTTGTATTCAAAGCATAGTGACATCAAATTACATCGTGTCAAACAAAACAAAAGGCAGGTATCTTACGACGTTTCAAGGCATGGCAGCCTTTTCATCAGGTAAGTAGACCCTGGTTCTTTGTTTTTTCACAGCACCAGGGTCTACTTACCTGATGAAAAGGCTGCCATGCCTTGAAACGTCGTAAGATACCTGCCTTTTGTTTTGTTTGACACAATGTAATTTGATGTCACTATGCTTTGAATACAAATATCTTTTTTTGCATAAGTCCATGGAGTGCCGCCTCATTTCCTTCACTGCTAACACCTGAGCCACAGGTGGGGAAGGATACCTCCACTGCATTATCATTAGGAGGGCACCCTGGCATTGATTTATCCATTGTTTTCTGAGTGCCGGATGTTTTTCGTTATATATATATATATATATATATATAAATAACGGCCGAGGACGTGACACTGGCGGTGTGTTGTAGCATGTATAAAGGTAAGATAATGTTGTGTTGTATTTGTATCTTCTGATGACGGTTTAATAAACCGAAACGTAAAGCAACTGACCTTGAGTGATCTCGAGTGTTATTTTTGAGAAGTCCGGGAGTGCCGCCTATTTGCTCATTTGTATATGATTCCATGTCTGGAGGGCACCCGGCAGGCTGTTGATCTTCATCGTAGTGGAGTGCCGAATATCCTTTTCTCTATATTATCTGGTACGTCTGCCACGGCGTTTACCTGATTATTAAGGCACCCATCAATAGTGTTTTGACACTGCCATATCGTTAAAGGTTGATCATTGCACCCCAAGTCCGCGGAGATGGAGTGTCGGAATGGAGACATTGCAGGAGGATGTTTCTGGATTCCGATATGCAAGCATACCCCAAGGTGATCTGCTGTCTCTCTCTGACGTTGATGCTGAGAGGATTCTCGTTAAAGATAAACTCTCTTCAACCATGGCTGCGGATTCGCCAGAGCAGCTTTATCTGCACTTACTCAAAATGAAAAATAAGGAAACGGATTTCTATCTACATGGGGTCTGTCTGTCGGACTATTATCGGGAACGGATGCTACCACGGGGATTTCGCATCAGGAATACCCCTACCATAGGCCGATATAACCCCGATTTTTGCCGTAAATGGGCCGCTGTGCTCAATAAAGCTTCCTTCGATCTCATCCTTCTGGTGGTGGAGGAAGCAACAAGGGAGCTAGAAGTTATACGGTCAAAAATACGTGATCTGGAGCTTACCACATTACCCATCTTGAGTGCGGACACTAGCTGTGATTGGTCTGTCAAGCTTACATCACAAATTGAGAAGTATAAATCAGATTTGGTGAAATTTAAATCCAAAAAATTTGCCACAGTTAAAAAAGACTATGCAGAAAACAAAGTGTATTTTTGGGTTAATAACACTACCTCTAAACCCAGAACATATCGGCAGAGGACCAATAAAGGACCACGCCGCTTCCAATTGGAGACTGATTCTTCTAGCGGCACTTCTAATAGTGAGATGGATCGTGCGACTTCTAGACGGCGCCCTACCGCACCCTCAGCCCCTTTGGGGGTTCAAACCAGAGCCCAGCGAGACACTCCAGCAGAGCCAGAACCCGACGTGGCGGGCAGTGCGAAAGGGAAGGGCGCAAAAGGCACAAAAACGAAGAAGTGATTTATAATCTATCTTCTAGGACACTCACTCAGGATGAGATCAGCGTACTGTCTAAAGGTCTTAACTTTGTGCCTACTAGGGGACATAACGATTTGGACAGTAGAATAGATTTATGTCGATTCAATAGACAGTTACGTCTGAAAGAGTTCTTTAATACCAAAGCTGATACTACACAGAATACAGTTGATTGCCCAATTAGAGCCAGGTCGTCTTTTGATCCGTACTCCACTAATTCGGCTATCAAAGTATTCACCAGGACTGTATCCCAATGCATAGATGAATGTGGTAAAAATTGTGATCCAATTGTTAAAAATTTAACCAATTCTGAATTTCAGGCTTTACGGGACTTGTCGTCATATCCTGATATCACGGTGCGCCCGGCCGATAAGGGGGGTGGCATCGTGGTTCAGGATTTGATTGACTATAAGTTAGAGGCCTATCGTCAGCTTGGTGATCAGTCAGTCTATTGCAGGTTGTCTGTGGATCTTACTCCTGAATATACCGGTGAACTTAATTTTTTACTACAACAGGCTGAGGATAATGGTATTATTTCTGTCACCACCAGAAAGGCTTTAGTTGTTAGTACACCACATGTGCCAGTCTTCTATACGATCCCTAAGCTCCACAAAAACCCCGTACAGCCACCGGGACGCCCTATTATTGCGGCTAGGGATTCGTTATATTCAAAGATTGCACAGTATATTGATTATTTTTTGCAACCGGTTATTCAGCAACAGGACACATATTTAAAAGACACTGCTACTTTTTTACAGAAATTGAGAAATATAGATGTGCCCGCCGGTGAATGCTGGTTGTGTACAGCTGATGTCATCAGTTTATACACCAGCATTCCCCATGAACGTGGTTTGGCAGCTGTCAAATCATTAATAGAATCCAGCCCGCATTATGCAGGTCCAGACATCACCTTTTTTCTGTCATTATTGGATTTAACACTTCAAAGGAATTATTTTTTGTTCAACAATGAGTTTTTCAGGCAAGTGCAGGGCTGCGCTATGGGTTCTTGCGCAGCACCGGCGTACGCTAATTCGTTTATGTTCGGTGTAGAGCAGAACCTATTCTTTTCCAGAGAACATTTTAAGTCGCATATAGCCATGTTTACACGGTACATAGATGATGTGTTCATTCTATGGACCGATACACGAGAGAACTTCATAAAGATGATGCAAGAGATTAACCAGAGTGATGCATCTATTAAGTTTACTTTTGACATACAGCCTGTCAGTATCAATTTTTTAGACGTCAGGATTACTTTGGCCGAGGGTAGATTCAAGACCTCGGTTTATAGTAAACCGACTGATGCCAATAGTCTCCTCTTGTCCTCGAGTCATCACCCTAAGGCATTGAGGAATGGTTTACCCTATTCCCAGTTTTTGCGGGTTCACCGCATTTGCAGTGACTTGGAAGATGAAAAGATCCAAATGGACCTCATGACCAAGCGATTTTTGGAGAGAGGTTATAAAAATAAATTGCTCCAGACAGCCAGGGCAAAGGCCATGTTACAGCCCAAAGTCCCTGTATCTAAGAATAGTTCCAATAACACCTCCACTAATGTGGTTACCTGTGTGACCAATTTTACCACTGTCAGCCACAATTTGACCAGAACAGCCAAGAGAATTTGGCCGGTCATTCAGGCAGATCCTGACCTGACGAGCTTAAAATCTAGTAGATACATGCCCTGTTACAGGCGAGGTACTAACATCAGGGATATGGTAGTTCATAATGATATTTCCCCTTTGGCAATAGCCAATACTGGCACTTTTCTATCTAGAAAACCAGGAAATTATAAATGCACAGGGTGCACTACCTGCTTGTACCTTGAGACTGGTGATTATGTGACACATCCTCATACAGGTCAAAAGATTAAAATCAAACAAATTTTGACATGCACCAGTAAATTTGTCGTATATTGTATCAGGTGTCCATGCGGCCTATTCTATATAGGCAAAACTAGCTGTCAATTTAAGGAACGGATGTCACAGCACAGAAGTGCTATAAAGCAAATTCTTGAGGGGAAAACTATAGATCAGCCAGTGGCTAAACATTTTAAATTGCATCAGCATGGCCTGTCCACCCTCAGGTATAAGATGCTGGAGCAAGTTCCATTGTCCAAACGTGGTGGTGACCGACATAGGACATTATTACAGAAAGAGGCCCGCTGGATTCACCTATTGAATACGGTGTCTCCATACGGCCTGAATGAGACTTTATCTTTGACATGTTTTCTATAGCATGTATAATCATCATTATATATTTTTTAGAATAATTCATCATTGCAAGTAATCATGATAAGTTCTGATTGTACGCGTTATTGTGTTTATAACTATACTGATATATAAGTCTGCATTTGTCATGTAGTGGTATGTTTTGCATCGGTAATGCAGCTCCTCCTGCTCTGTTTTGTTTTTAAGATTTTTAAGATTGTCATGGTGACGGGTAGAGCACGTTAGCCGGCATTGCGCCGTCGTCGGGGCAACAGTGTCCCAGAATGATGACGCAACCGGAAGGGTGACGCAACCGGAAGTTGGTCCCGGCGTGCACGCCGAGGACGTGACACTGGCGGTGTGTTGTAGCATGTATAAAGGTAAGATAATGTTGTGTTGTATTTGTATCTTCTGATGACGGTTTAATAAACCGAAACGTAAAGCAACTGACCTTGAGTGATCTCGAGTGTTATTTTTGAGAAGTCCGGGAGTGCCGCCTATTTGCTCATTTGTATATAAATAACTGTAAATAATTAATTGTGTTGTAATATGTAGAAGCAATTATTAATGTACTATATTTTTCATATGGCTGTTTGTTCCAGCACTGTTATTAATCTAAGGCTGTTTGAAATCTGTGAATATTTAGTTTTAAATACCTTATCTAAGAGGCAGTAGTGTACTGTGACTGTAATCCAAATAATCTGTGATACATGAAATAGTGATTCAAAATCATGTTTTACTCATCATTTTGCTTTTTAAAACGTCCTAGAATATGGAGTGAAAAATTATGTTGCATAGTTTTAAAAGTAAAATATAGTTATATGTCTTAAACTTAACATACTGTAAAAAGTTTCAAATTCTGAAATTATGTTTAAACAATAAGCAACTTCCCCTCCAGTCTTCCCTGCCCCTCCATTCATGGCTCCCTCTCAGCTACTGTCTGCTTTCTCCTTACTCACGTCTTCAATTTATCTCTCTCCACCAGCATCTTTCCTTCGCCATTTAAACTTGCCTTGTTTCACCTAATCTCTAAAAACCCAACCTCAACCCGTCCTCACCTACTGTACTAGCTACCGCCACATTCATCTTCTTCCTTTTGCCTCTAAACTGCATGAGCGGCTTGTCTACAACAGTCTCATCAGCTGCCTCTCTGAGAACGTCATCTTTGATCCTCTGTAATCTGGATTTCACCTACTTCACTCCACTGAATCTGCCCTGGTCAAAGTCACCAATGGCCTGCTTTTAGCCAAATCTAGGGGCAACTTCTCTCTGTTCATCCTCCTGGATCTCTCTGCAGCCTTTGACAACATGGATCATCCTCTCCTACTCAGAACTCACCAGACCATTGGCCTCTCTAGCACTGTCCATGCTTGGTTCACTTCATACCTCACCAACTGCTCTTATCTGTGTCAGCCTCCAGTTCCACCTCACCCCCTTCCACCCTTCCCATTGGCATCTCATAGAGTTCCGTTCTTGGTCCCCTCATCTTCTCCCTGTACACCTCTACCCTGGGCAAATTCATCAGATCGTTCAACCTCCAATATCATCTTTTTACCTCCTCCTGACTTCTCCCCTTCCATCCTCTCTTATGTATTCAGCTGCCTCTACACCATCTCATATCTGAGTGCTCTCTGAAGCTCAACATGGACAAAACTGAACTTATCTACTGGTTCCAGCTACACGGCATCACTCACATCAGGCCGTTCCTATCTCAGAATGCTACCAAACTGATTATCACTCACTATCGGCTTGACTACTGCAACCTTCTCACACTGGGCTCACACATTCCCATCTCACTCCCCTCCGATCTGTGCTCAGTGCTGCAGCTAGACTCTTCTTCTTCTCCTGTCACTCCACATCCACCACTCCCCTCTGCCGAAACCTGCAATGGCTCCCATTCCCCTACAGAATTCTCTTCAAACTACTCACCCTCACATACAAGGCCCTCTCTAATGCCACTGCTCCCTACATCACCAGCTTCATCTCCTTATATACTCCTTCCCACTCTCTCCGATCAGCATCTCACGCTGGAATCCAAGATTTTCTGCTTGCTGCCCTATTCACTGGAACAATCTCCCTTGCTACATCAGGTTCTCCTTCAAATTCGCACTGAAAACTCACCTGCTCATCAAAGCGTACCCTTCCATCACTTAACCTTGTCGCCAAGTCACTCACCCCACCCTCCTACCTCTGTCATCTTTACCTTGCATACTGCCTTCCCTCATATCCCCATCCACATGCTATCCCTCATATCATCTGTCAGTATCCCCTCTCCTCTCGATTGTAAGCTCCTAGGAACAGGGTTCTCCTCCCTTCTGTTCTCACAACCCCCTTCTTTAGCACTTCAATGCCTTCACCTGCTTAGTGACAATTTGACCTGAAAATCCTCTCAAACACATCCGTTCATCTTCCAGTGGCTCTACTCCTGCTATTTGTGCCACCACTATTGAAGAGAGGTTCTACCCAGCACTGATTTCTCCCTCACTCACCTTGCTTCCCAGCTGTATTGTGTACTGAGCGTTGTGGTACTATTTGTTACCTGTGCTCTGTTTATTTCTTGGTTACTGTAATGTTATGCAATGTTCTGTATACCCTGTACTGTCCTACTGTTGTCGTAAATGTGTGGCACTGTGGACCACTTGTGGAGCCTTTTAAATAAAATGTAATAATAAATAATAACTTTAGACAATAAACTACAATAATATGACTCACAGCAATGATCCTAAACGTCTGACTTAATTCACGTTTAGTATAATAAACTAGCCATTTTATTCTGGATAGATATTTGTATTACTACCAGGGGCGTTGGAATGGTGGGGGGGGCAAGGGGGCAACATGCCCCCCTCAAACATAACAGAGGCGCAGGTGCTGCGGAGTGCTTACCGCCAGATCACCACGAGAAAGTCTGTCACCGCTGCGTGCTGCCCATGTCCAGGATGCCTCTTCACACAGATGCATTACTGGGTGGAGGCGTGCCCATGCTGAGCCTGCTGGGACATCCCCGCCTCCTCCCAGTAATACATCTGTGTGAAGAGCTGGCCAGGACACAGGACATGGGCAGCATGCAGCGGCGGCAGATTTTCCGTGGTGATCCGGTGGTAAGCGCTCCCTGCTTGTGGGGAGTGGGGTAATCGTTGGGGGAGCACCAATTTTTTTTTCACGCCCCCCCCCCCCCCCCCCCCCAACCATATAACATTGTGGTACCCCTGATTACTACAGTTGTATCTGTATATTGTCAAAGACCACAAACACCATGTTTTGATTTCATAGTTACAGTACCTATGATCCCTAATTTCTAAAGACAGTTTTGGAGCACTTTAATGTTAGTTTCATTAGTAATATTGTCCAACTACACAATTCCATAGTGTATTTTCCTGTACATTCTCAATGGTGCGTTATTATTCTGAATTTTATTATATATTAAGATTTACTGAATTAGAGCATTTCCATAGAATAGATCTGCTGTGATATAAGAAGATATTTTTATATTCTTAAAATAGCACTTGCAATCCTCATGAATTTACGGAAGGGCTAATCTGCACCATTTTTTATTTAATAATATAAATTGCTTTGTAGTGAGGGACTCTGTGATCTCAGAAAATATGCTAGGGTGTGAAGTCTTCATTTCAATTTAATTAGAATATATTGTCAGAAAAATATGAAGGAAGTGTAGATCAGGTATTTTGCTTGCACTAACTGACAGGAGGATTTTCACTTGAATATCATTCATAAGTCATTATTTATCTTCAAACAAAGTCTGTGAAAATCTTAGCCCTATTTCAGAACCTGAAGGTTTATTTTTACACTGTAAGTTACTACCCTGTGGATATTGAACAGCTAAAATCTGCTGAAGATTTATGAAGAGCAATGATTAAAGTGAGAGAACAGGGAGCCAATCCGCTGCCTTTAGTCTGTAATTATATCTCTGTAACAGATAAAAACATTTGCTGAGGGCTGCACAAATATTACAGTAATGAACAAAAGGTATTGTAAGGATAAGTAATTAATTGCTTATGTGACAATGATATTGAATGTTTTGATATATAAACACAAGAAAGACACAAAAGGAACCATGTTAAAAAAAGTAGGTAAAAACATAACAGACTACTAAAACATGAATATTTTAAGTCACCGCAGAGAAATGCAACATTACTATTTATTTTTAAAGTGCCCTAATGTATTTTTGTTTATAAACTGTGATAATCACTTGAGTACTTTGACAAACACAAGGAATCTAAGGAAAATATTTTACAAAATAGTAATTCATAGCAATTTAAAAACATGTTGCTTGCTATCTAAACCATACTAAACTAGGCATTAAAACCACTTAACTGACGATTTTCCCTTCAAAAGCGTTAACAACATTGTTTTTTAAAATGTATTTTATTTAATAAAGTTGAAAAAGTATTTTTTTAAATATTTAAACATTATATTATGCACATCTGCAGAACGGATCTCCTCATCAAAAACGGGGGGACAGGGTGGGACGGCGCAGTTGCATGAAATCTGACCATGCCAGTTAAGTGGTGGGACATATTCATCAATATGCCCCTAAAGCAGGGGTGGGGAACCTCAGGCCCGAGGGCCGTATAAGGCTCTCAAAGCCACTTGATCCGGACCGGCCAGGCTCACCTAAATGAGCGGAGATGCCGAGCGCCCACTGAGATTTTACCACCAGCGGGCTCCTCAGCAGCAGCCGGAGGCAGGAGCTTGCTCCTGAGCTCCAGCTTCTGGCTCAGGCAGTGTACATATGTGGCTGTGCGGCGCTATGGGAGAGACGTCATGACATCTCCCATAGTTTCGAGGAGAGGGAGGGCAGCGGTCCGGAAGCAGGAGCAGGACTGGTGATCATTGTGGTTTTTTTTCTTTCTTTTAATGTGTGTGTAAGCGGCACTACTAGGGGGCATATTTAATGGAGCATATCTAATGGTCCATAACTACAGGGGGCATATTTAATGGGGCATAACAACTGACGGGGCATATCTAATGGGCCAAAACAACTGACAGTGGGCATATCTAATGGGGCATAACAACTGACTGGGGGCATAAATAGTGACTAGGGGCATAACTACTGACTGGGGGCAGGCTAATTTTTAAGTTGATAATTTTTGTATGGCCCCCGAAGGATTTTATAAATATGCAAATGGCCCTTGGTAGAAAAAAGGTTCCCCACCCCTGCCCTAAAGTGTCCTATTACTTTGGTATCTGACTCACTGAGAGTTGCAGTGTTGGATACCATGTTACTGGAGCAATTTAAGATCCCCACTCCCCAGCCACTTTTTGGCGGATCTCTGTAAGAGCAGGGCTTAGCTGCAGTAGAGGAAACTGATGATCACTCCCCTATTACCCACACTCTGCTTAATAGGGGAGAAGTAAGTGCCAAAGGTGAAGGGGGAGTTCATAATTCCAGGAGTGATGTGATCTTTTCGTACTCAGGGAAGGGGGGGGGGGGGGGGGAGTGCATAACACTTATTGACCCTTGTGAGTGTACTAGCATTGGGACCTGTGGACACTGGTAGGGGGCTATGACACTCAGGAATCAATTGCCTTTCATGGATGGGAGGTACTGTTACAATGGGGACCCATGAGGGTATGAAAGACCCACTAGGCATATTTTTTTTCAATAAAATATTTAAATCTATTTTTTAAAATAAACTCTTGACTTAATTAAATAGAATTAAAATCCCAAAATTAGCCAGCTAAGTGGATAAGAAGTGGATAATATCACAATCAGATGACTGACTGCTCATGTGATAGCAAGTGGGTTCAATTTTGGTTATTAAAAACGCCCTCTATTTGTATACCGCGATAATGATCATCGGTCATTAATCGTGATGTCCGGCCTTTTTAATGGGCGAATCTGCTTCAGGGCTAATTAGATACCCCCATAGAAACACATGTGTAGGAACATTTTTCCTGGCAAATTAGTTTTCATTATCTGCTTTATGACAAGGTTTATTCATTTGTTTAAATGTGATGAATGTCTAAGGCTTTTGCAGACCATGGTGGTTGTAACTTTAAGAGACAAAACTAGAAAATAAAACTTATAATCAAGTGCAGCGTTGTATACATTGTCCAGAATTGAGAATCTGAACTGTGATTGTTAACTCTATTAGTGACTGTGGAGACATTTATGCTGCTAATTGGAACTGGCAGTCTAGATATGTTAAATACTGTATGTACTGTAGCCAAGAACAGAAAGAAATAATGGGAACTGTGAATAGATAAAATGTTACTTTTGAGGACCATAAATAAAGACATATATGTTTAAATTTGTAATCATACACATCAGTCCCTGCACCCGTGGAGCTTATAACCTAGTCCAAACTGGTGGGTTATTGGTTCTCTCCATAACCTAACCTGTAGATATTTATAGGGGCTACAGGTATATATAGTCCTACCATACTACCTTTACACCGGGACACTAATGAATTACACAGGTTCTGTGGCTGGCTGACTTCAAGCCTGCATTTCATCTGGTTTTAATCAGCCACAGAACCTGTGTAATCCAAGACTGTCCTAGTTTGAAGGGATGTATGATCAGAAGCCTATCTATATAAAACTCTTTCTTTGCACTAAAAGTGCATCTAGAAAAAAAAAATATATATATATAGTGTTCACTCTAGGAGTGAAAAGGGGCAGGGCGCCGGACTCCGGGGGCACATGTGCGCGCGCTCGGCGAAGCCGTGCGCGCGCCCGAAACAGCGCGGCCACGCAAATTAGGGGGCGTGGCCACGCCTACGTCATTTTAGGGGGCGGTGCGGCCCACAGACGCTACTATAGAGAGCGTCTGTGGCCGGCGACGTCACTGTTGGGGGCGTGCCCAGCACCTCCGTCGGTGCTGGACTTCCCCCAGCTCTCTCCCAATGCGTGAATGGATGCCGCGCGCATGCGCACGGCATCTATACACGCCGGGAGGGCAGGAAGCGGGCGGCTGTTCTAGCAGGGTGCCGCAAAAGGGGCAGGGCGGGTTTTGCCTGCTAAAAAACGGGTAGGGCACAGCGCCCTGCTAAAACAGCCTAGAGTGAACACTATATATATATATATATATACAAACAGAAAATTCAGCACTCACCATAGCAAGCTCACTTATCCTCACAACACCAATGCACAGAAGCCTGCAAACCGATCGCCAAGGTACCCCACCTTCCTGCAGGTCCTACACTATCACAGAGTCTTAAAAATTAAAACCTGGCAACTGTATCACACATAATATAACTGCAAATATGCCCAATAGGTTTAATGTGCACCTGCCACATACCTTATGGCTTTTAAAGGTACCTATAATTTTTAAGACTCTGTGATAGTGTAGGACCTGCAGGAAGGTGGGGTACCTTAGTGATCGGTTTGCAGGCTTCCGTGCATTGGCCAATTCACTAACTAAACCCCCATCATTTATTTATTGATGTTGTGAGGATAAGTGAGCTTGCTATGGTGAGTGCTGAATTTTCTGTTTGTATATATTTAAGTAGGTGGCCATGGGCTACATACACCCCACCCTATAAGTGGGGAGTGCAGACATTGCACCCTGTTTCTGGGGTGGCAAGTGCTGTGGTTTTATATTTGTTTGTATGTATATATATATATATATATATATATATATATACTAGCTGTTTTAACCGTTCTTCGCACGGGAGTTTCTGATTTTCACGATTGTACATATAAATTAGTGTAAAAAATTTAGTAAATCTATAGAGATGTAAATTTGAGACATCTTAATGTAAGTAAATACCTGTATTAATCCATGGTTGTTGGCATTACACAAGGAGCGCCCATAACAGATACGGTAAAAAGTGAAAGGAGCTTCTTGTAGTTTATTAAATTCTACAAGCTGGAGGTGCAATACAAATTTTGATTCGATTGTCCATTTGAGCATTATCGTTCATGCAGCGCAAGCCATGCATCGGTAATGACATCATTATTTCTCTGACGTCCTAGTGGATGCTGGGAACTCCGTAAGGACCATGGGGAATAGCGGCTCCGCAGGAGACTGGGCACAACTAAAGAAAGCTTTAGGTCACCTGGTGTGCACTGGCTCCTCCCACTATGACCCTCCTCCAAGCCTCAGTTAGATTTTGTGCCCGGCCGAGGTTGGATGCACACTAGGGGCTCTCCTGAGCTTCTAGAAAGAAAGTATAGAATTAGGTTTTTTATTTTCAGTGAGACCTGCTGGCAACAGGCTCACTGCAGCGAGGGACTAAGGGGAGAAGAAGCGAACCTGCCTGCTTGTAGCCAGTTTGGGCTTCTTAGGCTACTGGACACCATTAGCTCCAGAGGGATCGACCGCAGGCACAGCCTTGGTGTTCGGTCCCGGAGCCGCGCCGCCGTCCCCCTTACAGAACCAGAAGCAAGAAGAGGTCCGGAAAATCGGCGGCAGAAGACATCAGTCTTCACCAAGGTAGCGCACAGCACTGCAGCTGTGCGCCATTGCTCCTCATACACACTTCACACTCCGGTCACTGAGGGTGCAGGGCGCTTGGGGGGGGCGCCCTGAGCAGCAATAAAAACACCTTGGCTGGCAAAAATACCACAATATATAGCCCCAGAGGCTATATATGTGGTAAATACCCCTGCCAGAATCCAGAAAAAAGCGGGAGAAAAGTCAGCAAAAAAGGGGCGGAGCTATCTCCCTCAGACACACTGGCGCCATTTTCTCTTCACAGTGCAGCTGGAAGAAAGCTCCCCAGGCTCTCCCCTGTAGTTTTCAGGCTCAAAGGGTTAAAAAGAGAGGGGGGGTACTAAATTTAGGCGCAATATTATATATACAAGCAGCTATTGGGGAAATTTCACTCAGTTATAGTGTTAATCCCCACATTATATAGCGCTCTGGTGTGTGCTGGCATACTCTCTCTCTGTCTCCCCAAAGGGCTTTGTGGGGTCCTGTCCTCAGTCAGAGCATTCCCTGTGTGTGTGCGGTGTGTCGGTACGGTTGTGTCGACATGTTTAATGAGGAGGCTTATAGGGTGATGGAGCAGATGCCGATAAATGTGATGTCGCCCCCTGTGGGGCCGACACCAGAGTGGATGGTTAGGTGAAAGGTATTAACCGACAGTGTCAACTCCTTACATAAAAGGGTGGATGACGTAACAGCTGTGGGACAGCCGGCTTCTCAGTCCGCGCCTGCCCAGGCGTCTCAAAGGCCATCAGGGGCTCAAAAACGCCCGCTCACTCAGATGGCAGACACAGATGTCGACACGGAGTCTGACTCCAGTGTCGACAAGGTTGAGACATATACACAATCCACTAGGAACATCCGTGACTTGATCCCGGCAATAAAAAAATGTGTTACACATTTCTGACATTAACCCTCTAAAAATGGGTTTTTATGTTTGGGGAGAAAAAGCAGGCAGTGTTTTGTTCCCCCATCAGATGAATGAATGAAGTGTGTGAAAAGCGTGGGTTCCCCCCGATAAGAAACTGGTAATTTCTAAAAAGTTACTGATGGCGTACCCTTTCCCGCCAGAGGATAAGTTACGCTGGGAGATATCCCCTAGGGTGGATAAGGCGCTCACACGGTTGTCAAAAAAGGTGGCACTGCCGTTTTAGGAACGGCCACTTTGAAGGTACCTGTTGATAAAAAGCAGGAGGCTATCCTGAAGTCTGTATTTACACACTCAGGTACTAGACTGAGACCTGCAGATCGTGCTGCTGCAGCGTGGTCGGTGACCCTGTCAAACATGAGAACATATTAAAGACGTCGTCTTATATATGAGGGATGCACAGAGGGATATTTTGCCGGCTGGCATCCAAAATGAATGTAATGTCCATTCTGTCAGGAGGGTATTAGAGACCTGTCACTGGACAGGTGATGCTGACTTTAAAAGGCGCATAGAGATTCTGCCTTATAAGGGTGAGGAATTATTTGGGGATGGTCTCTGGGACCTCGTATCCACAGCAACAGCTGGGAAGAAATATTTTTACCTCAGGTTTCCTCACAGACTAAGAAAGCACTGTATTATCAGGTACAGTCCTTTCGGCTTCAGAAAAGCAAGCGGGTCAAAGGCGCTTCCTTTCTGTACAGAGACATGGGAAGAGGGAAAAAGCTGCACCAGTCAGCCTGTTCCCAGAATCAAAATTCTTCTCTCGCTTCCTCTGAGTCCACAGCATGACGCGGGGGCTCCACAGGGGTAGCCAGGTACGGTGGGGGGCCGTCTCAAAAATTTCAGCGATCAGTGGGCTCGCTCACAGGTGGATCCCTGTTTCATTCAAGTAGTATTTCAGGGGTACAAGCTGGAATTCGAGATGTCTCCCCCCCGCCGTTTCCTCAAATATGCCTTGCCGACAACTCCCTCAGGCAGGGAGGCTGCGCTAGAGGCAATTAATAAGCTGTATTCCCAGCAGGTAATACTCAAGGTGCCCCTACTTCAACAAGGACGGGGTTACTATTCCACACGAGTTTGGGTACCGAAACCGCATGGTTCGGTGTGACCCATTTTATATTTAAATCCTTGAACACATACATAAAAAAATTCAAGTTCAAGATGGAATCGCTCAGGGCGGTTATTGCAAGCCTGGACGAGGGGGATTACATGGGATCCCGGGACATCAAGGATGCTTACCTGCATGTCCCCATTTACCATCCTCGCCAGGAGTACCTCAGATTTGTGGTACAGGATTACCATTACCAAGTCCAGACACTGCCGTTTGGACTGTACATGGCACCGAGGGTGTTTACCAAGGTAATGGCAGAAATGATGATACTCCTTCGAAAAAAGGGAGTTTTAATTATCCCGTACTTGGACAATCTCCTTATAAGGGCAAGGTCCAAGGAGCAGTTGCTAGTCGGGGTAGCACTATTTTGGAAAGTGCTACAACAGCACGGTTGGATTCTAAACAGTCCAAAGTCACAGCTGGTTCCTACGACACGTCTACTGTTCCTGGGGATGGTTCTGGACACAGAACAGAAATAAGTGTTTCTCCCGGAGGAGAAAGCCAAGGAGCTGTCATCTCTAGTCCGAGACCTCCTGAAGCCAAAACAGGTATCGGTGCATCATTGCACGCGAGTCCTGGGAAAAATGGTAGCTTCCTACGAAGCAATCCCATTCGGCAGGTTCCATGCAAGAACTTTTCAGTGGGACCTGTTGGACAAGTGGTCCGGATCACATCTTCAGATGCATCGGCTGATAACCCTGTCTTCAAGGACCAGGGTATCTCTACTGTGGTGGCTGCAGAGTGCCCATCTTCAAGAGGGCCGCAGGTTCGGCATACAGGACTAGGTCCTAGTGACCATGGATGCCAGCCTTTGAGGCTGGGGGGCAGTCACACAGGGAAGAAACTTCCAGGGACTTTGGTCAAGTCAGGTGACTTCCCTACACATAAATATTCTGGAACTGAGGGCCATTTACAATGCCCTGAGTCAGGCAAGGCCTCTGCTTCAAAACCAGCCGGTACTGATCCAATCAGACAACATCACGGCAGTCGCCCATGTAAACCAACGGGGCAGCACAAGAAGCAGGATGGCGATGGCAGAAGCCACAGGGATTCTCCGATGGGCGGAAAATCATGTGTTAGCACTGTCAGCAGTGTTCATTCCCGGAGTGGACGACTGGGAAGCAGATCTTCTCAGCAGACACGACCTCCACCCGGGAGAGTGGGGATTTCATCCAGAAGTCTTCCAAAGGATTGTACACCATTGGGAAAGGCCACAGGTGGACATGATGGCGTCCCGCCTCAACAAAAAGCTATAAAAGATATTGCGCCAGGTCAAGGGACCCTCAGGCGATAGCTGTGTACGCTCTGGTAACACCGTGGGTGTACCAGTCGGTTTATGTGTTCCCCCCTCTGCCTCTCATACAAAAGGTACTGAGAATAATAGGAAGGCGAGGAGTAAGAACGATACTCGTGGTTCCGGATTGGCCAAGAAGAGCTTGGTACCCAGAACTTCAAGAAATTATATCAGAGGACCCATGGCCTCTGCCGCTCAGACAGGACCTGCGACAGCAGGGGCCCTGTCTGTTCCAAGACTTACCGCGGCTACGTTTTGACGGCATGGCGGTTGAACGCCGGATCCTAAAGGAAAAGGGCATTCTGGAGGAAGTCATTCCTACGCTGATTCAAGCCAGGAAAGATGTAACTGCAAAACATTATCACCGCATATGGCGGAAATATGTTGCTTGGTGTGAGGCCAAAAAAGGCCCCAACAGAGGAATTTCAACTAGGTCGATTTCTGCATTTCCTACAAGCAGGAGTGTCTATGGGCCTAAAATTAGGCTCCATTAAGATACAGATCTCGGCTCTGTCGATTTTCTTCCAGAAAGAACTAGCTTCAGTACCTGAAGTTCAGACATTGTGAAAGGAGTGCTGCATATTCAGCCCCCGGTTGTGCCTCCAGTGGCACCTTGGGTTCTCAACGTGGTGTTGAGTTTCTTAAAATCACATTGGTGTGAGCCACTAAAAACCGTGGATCTAAAATATCTCACGCGGAAAGTGGTCATGTTATTGGCCTTGGCTTCGGCCAGGCGTGTATCAGAATTGGCGGCTTTGTCATATAAAAGTCCTTATCTGATTTTCCATATGGATAGGGCAGAATTGAGGACTCGTCCCCAGTTTCTCCCTAAGGTGGTATCAGCTTTTCACTTGAACCAACCTATTGTAGTGCCTGCGGCTACTAGGGACTTGGAGGATTCCAAGTTACTGGACGTAGTCAGGGCCTTGAAAAATTATGTTTCCAGGACGGCTAGAGTCAGGAGAACTGACTCGCTGTTTATCCTGTATGCACCCAACAAATTGGGTGCTCCTGCTTCTAAGCAGACTATTGCTTGCTGGATTTGTAGCACAATTCAGCTGGCGCATTCTGCGGCTGGACTACCGCAGCCAAAATCTGTAAAAGCCCATTCCACAAGGAAGGTGGGCTCATCTTGGGCAGCTGCCCGAGGGGTCTTGGCTTTCCAACTTTGCCGAGCTGCAACTTGGTCAGGGGCAAACACGTTTGCTAAATTCTACAAAATTGATACCCTGGCTGAGGAGGACCTGGAGTTCTCTCATTCGGTGCTGCAGAGTCATCCGCACTCTCCCGCCCATTTGGGAGCTTTGGTATAATCCCCATGGTCCTTACGGAGTTCCCAGCATCCACTAGGACGTCAGAGAAAATAAGATTTTACTCACCGGTAAATCTATTTCTCGTAGTCCGTAGTGGATGCTGGGCGCCCATCCCAAGTGCGGATTGTCTGCAATACTTGTATATAGTTATTGCCTAACTAAAGGGTTATTGTTGAGCCATCTGTTGAGAGGCTCAGTTATATTCATACTGTTAACTGGGTATAGTATCACGAGTTATACGGTGTGATTGGTGTGGCTGGTATGAGTCTTACCCGGGATTCAAAATCCTTCCTTATTATGTCAGCTCGTCCGGGCACAGTGTCCTAACTGAGGCTTGGAGGAGGGTCATAGTGGGAGGAGCCAGTGCACACCAGGTGACCTAAAGCTTTCTTTAGTTGAGCCCAGTCTCCTGCGGAGCCGCTATTCCCCATGGTCCTTACGGAGTTCCCAGCATCCACTACGGACTACGAGAAATAGATTTACCGGTGAGTAAAATCTTATTTTTAACCCCCTTAGGGGAGGTTAATTAAAATTCTAATTATGTAGTTTTCCTCTTTTCCACCTGAAGAATACCTATGTTAATTTTCATCCTCCTAACTTATCGGGAAGTAATAGAATTAGTGATGAGTGAGTGAGTGAGTGAGTGAGTGAGTGAGTGAGTGAGTGAGTGAGATCTTCAGCTGTTCTACCCGTTCTTCACACTAGAGTTTCTGATTTTCGTAGCTGTAAATATAAATTAGTGTAAAAAAAATTGGTAAATCTATAGAGATGTAAATTTGAGACATCTTAATGTAGATAAATATTATATGCTGTATATTCGTGTGCAAAATATATCATTATTTAGACAAGAGAAACTCCACATTTAGTAGTGCCGTAAGGAAGAAACCGCCAGAGTGCAACGGCGGAGAAACACGTTAAGGACCTATATTACAGCCATATCAAACACCCGTTGGGTTCTCCTGTACAATTGCCAACACACAGTACAGAGACTGAAAGCAATGTGCCAGACACGTTCTCCCTCCTGCCTCCTGTTATAAGGGCTTGCATCTCTGCCAACCAGCTATACAGAGTAAGCAGACTGTGCATTCAGGATGGCTGTTATTTAAACTGGTGAGATCAAATGTGCGGTGAGCGGCAGGTTGTAGCATAGTGCAGGGTGAAACAAATGAACTGTGTGTCAATATCACACTACAACTGTTTGCACACTCCAATATGCCAATGATTTGGGACTAAACATATACTGTATATGGCTGCTGAGAACCGGATCTCAATATTTATTGTGTTATAAAGAGATTTTGTTTGATATGTACTAGTATTTATGTTTTTATACTGATGTGTTATTTATGTGTCCTAATATATTATTGTTATTGAATAAATTTTAAACACATTTAAGCATTTATGTAAGTAAATATTAATCCATGGCACCCACAGCAGATACGGTAAAAAGTGACGTTATCGTTCATGCAGCGCAAGCCACGCATCAGTAATGATGTCATTATTTCAACCCCCTTTTCATTCCCAAAAGGGTTGTTTATTCAAATTCTAATTACATTGTTTTCCTAATTCTCACCTGCAGAATATCTATGTTAAATTTCATCTTCCTAACATATTGGGAAGTAAGAGAATTAGTGATAAGTCAGTCAGTCAGTGAGGGCTTTCACATTTCTATATATAGATATCAATATGATAGAATGTTACATAGTAACAGAGTAACATAGTTTCTGAGGTTGAACCTGTTAGTGGTCTCCTACACTGAACTATTACTAAGACTTATTTTAACTGTGGCGAGTGTTTAGCAGTAAACTAAAATACTCCATTTTTTTTATTACTATAGTACATGATTTAACCACCATAACCCTGTATATCCTGATCCATTAGGAATTTATCAAGCCCATTTCTAAAAGTAGTGATTGAGTCCACCATCACTACTCTCTCAGGCAGGGAATTCCATATACGTATTGTCCTTACTATATAGAAATCTTTCCGTCCCTTTGTGCAAAATCTCCTCTCCTCCAACCTAAGCAGGTGTCCACGTGTCCTTTTTGATGATCTTACCAAAAACAAATCCCGGCTAGCTCTGTGTATTGACCCCTTATATATTTGTAAATGTTAATCATGTCCCCTCTTAATCTCCTTTTCTCCCAATGTAAACATGCCTAGCTTAGCAAGCCTTTCCTCGTATTCTAGAGTCTTCATCTCCTTTATCACTGGATAAAACAGATTACCTTTAGTAGGGACATAACTAGAACTTTATGGGCCAAATAGCAACATTTTGAAGGGGCTCCCAATGACATCAGAGAGACAAAAAAATGAAAAATTATTTTAATACTTTTTATATGACATTTGGTTATGTGATATTTTAGATGGTTTTTAAATATATAAAAAAATATTACTTCAGTAAGCTCTTCCTTATTTCTTGTTGGGTTATTTCTTACAGGTTTAGTTAATTTGACAGTACACAATTACCTCTAATTGGAAGCTGCAGCACAATTAATTTAAGTAATATTCTCTGTCAATGCCAGCTTGACCAGCACCTCTATTTGTTATTTACATCAGAGAGACCTCTGCATCACTTACCTCCAGTGTGCATTGCTAATGTTGCTCAGGCTGTGAATACTACAGATACTGTATCATTTCAATGCTTTATCATACCAAATTTCCATCATCACCTTCATATTAAAGATGTGCACAGATCCCATGTATTTTGGTTTTGGTTCGGTTTTGGCAAAACCATCCTTAACTGTTGCTACAGAATTATTAACAGCAATAACATTAATTTCCAGTGTGCAATGGCCCCTTAAATCACCAGTGAGAAACTTATAAGATATCAAAAACATACAAGATTTGGATTTTAGATCCAAGATCCAACCCCAAAGTGACCCGAGCCAGGACAAGGTTCGACTCAAAACCCCAAAGTTCGGCTGTGTTCGTTTTTTAACAAAACCGAACCGCTTATCTCTACTTCATATCCCCTCATATAAACATCATCTTTCCTCACAGTCATTACACAAGATTATAATATCTAACAACGACTTTCAGTAGTACTGTATAAAGACCAAGCAGCTATCTTTTGTCCTCTCTTGGGCTGGCTATGTCATGCACTCTTGTTGCAAAAAATGAGGAATCACGACCTCCAACAACATGAAGGCTGAAAAACGGCAATATGTTAAATATGTAGAATTATGATGTAAATATGTAAATATGCTACACAGACATGCCCTGATGTCATAATATATCACACAATAGTGCTGCCAGGTCAACCAATATAAGCCCCACAGTAGAGCCTCCAAGTCTTAATAGGCACACTGGAGTAGAAACAATCTATAATATGCCCCTTAGTAGTGTCTTAGTTTGTTTTACAGTATATCATTATAGAGTCCTACTGCGGCTACTCTTATGCATTATAATGGGTGTGTACCAACAGATCTACAGTTAACATATAAACAGTCAATAGGTCGACCCTATGTGGTCAACATGCAAAATGTTGACAAGGACAAAGGGTTGACAGGGTCAAAAGGTCAACAGTGTCTAAGGTTGACTATTACAAAAGGTCTATAGGATCAAAAGGTTAACATACATATGGTCAACACAGAAAAGGTCGACACAAGTTTTTAAAGTTTTGGGGTGCCATTTTGTATGTTTCATAATATGTGCCCACAATTAGTGTAAAGGCCATTGCTCACTACTTATTCTCCTTGATCTCTCTTCTGCTTTTGACACTGTTGACCACTCTTCTCATACAAACACTACAATCCCTAAGTCTTCAGGGCACAGCCCTTTCTTGGTTCTCCTCCTACTTATCTTATCGCTCCTTCAGTGTTCATTTCTCTGCTTCCACCTCCTCTTCGCTACCTCTCTCAGTTGGAGTACCGCAAGGCTCAGTCTTAGGTCTTCTGCTTTTTTCTATCTATACCACATCTCTTGGCAAACTAATCAACTCTTTCGGATTTCAGTACCATCTGTAAGCTGATGATACTCAAATCTATCTATCCTCCCCAGATTTGTCACCATCTGTATTGGGCCGTGTCACTGAATGCTTTTCTGCCATTTTATCTTGGATGACATCTCAACACCTCAAACTTAATATTTACAAAACAGAATTATTTATATTTCCACCGGCCAAGAGTATTTACCAACCTGATATCTCTATCACTGTTCATAACTCAGCAATCAAGCTTGCTGTCTAGGTGTCATTGTTGATTCTGAACTGTCCTTTGTACCCCACATTCAATCTGTCTCAAGATCATGTTACATACATCTAAGAAACAGATCCAAAATACGACTGTATCTTACACAAGACACAGCAAAAACTCTAATCCATGCTCTCATTATCTCCCGCATTGATTATTGTAATGGTCTCTTGACTGGTCTTCCCAAACATAGGCTCTAACCACTACAATCCACTTTGAATGCAGTTGCGAGGCTAATCCTCCTCACTAGACGTTCAAGGTCTGCAGATCTGCTCTGTGAGTCCCTCTACTGGTTACCGGCATTCTACCGTATTAAATATGAAATACTCTTACTTACATACAAGGCAATTAACCAAACTGCACCAACATACATCTCTCCACTCATCTCAAAATATCTCCTTACCCGACTTTTCCGCTCTGCACAAGATCTGCGTCTCTCATCCACACGCATTACTTGTTCACACTCAAAATTACAGGACTTTATCCGGGTTTCACCCACTCTGTGGAATGCCCTCCCATGCACAATAAGACTCACCTCTAGTCTCCAAACCTTTAAACGTTCCCTGAAAACTCACCTCTTCAGACAAGCCTGTCAGATTTAAGACCCACCCACATAAACTTCAGTGCTTCCCTACCTAATTACATCCTCTTTGTACAGTACACATAACATCACATATCTTGCCTTTCTTTACTCTCACACCTTCCTGACCTTTGGCCAACATTGCTGGGTGATGATAACATACAACCCATTAAGAACCTAGCAATTTGGTGGACCTTTATGCAATAGATAGCTTCTATCCTTGTGTATCAATGCCTATTTCCCTATAGATTGTAAGCTTGTGAGCAGGGCCTTCCTATCTTTATGTCTGTCTGCTTTTACCCAGTTTTGTTCTATTACTGTTATTCTAATTGTAATGCGCAATGGAATATGCTGCGCTATATAAGAAACTGTTATATAATTATAAATAATACTCTCACAAGGCACTTCATTCACCACGTTTTGGAGAACATGGCTCACACCGCTACTGCTGCACTCACCACAGGTTACTATTTCCAATCATAATCCACGTGGATGGTAAATGAAGGAAAAATTTAAAAAATTAATAGAATCTAAAAAACGTGTGTCGACCATTGTCATGTCGACCTTTTGTACCCATCGACCTTAGACACAGTCGACCTTTTAACCATGTCGACCTTTTAACCATGCCAATTTATTGCTATGGGCAACATCACATCTTAAATAGAACGCCCATCTTAGTAAATTTACCCCATGGGAGTTAAAGTGAAATCACTGGCATTGCCAATGTATAACTCCAACATTATGGAGCATATTCAATAGGGGGAAAATTTTAGAAGAGCCCTGCAGTGCAGAGTTTTCCCCAGAGCGAAAAGGTTTTTCCTATTCAGTTGAAGAAAAGAAAATTAGGCGTGATAATTTGTATAGAAATTACCACCGTTTTTTTCTCACAGACCCTGTGCAAGTCCAATGTTTCATGAAATCATTATTTTAAGGAAAAATTGTCAGGACTTGGTTCAGAACCCATTGGACAATGCCCCTAATGACTAATTTATTGATCTTTCCAATTAGCTTAATTAGGCATAATAACTTATGTTCAGACAGCGCTGTCCTTCTCTGCTTCTCGGACATGGTGAAGTCATCCTCCTCATCAGTGTGTAAACCCTGTCAATGTGTGAGACCCACATTGTGTGTGAGACCCTGTCAGTCAGTGTCGGTTAAGTGTGTGTTAGACCTGTCAGATGTGTTCCTCCTCCCCCTGCCACTATCAGGAGTGTGGAGTGTGCGGCAGCTGGACACAGCAGAAAGAGGAGCAAGTGGAACAGATCGATCAGTGCCCAATGAGTGTAAAAATTTTCATGACCAATCTTTTTAAGTGAATACCACGGATATCTAGAGCGTGCATATTAACTGCAATTCAAAATTGGTTGCGCGATCTGCATATATTTTTGGGACCAATATTCCTACTTTCTGTAATCGCAAATCCACAAAGGTGCCATTGGGCCTGCTTATTAAGCAACATCTTTGTACAGTAACATGGCAACCTGCTCAGTGGTGTAGAAGGTTACAGTGGCTTTATTTACACTCCTTAGTAATAAACACTCCTGTTATTTGAAGCACATTACTTAAATACCACATTCAGATCGCAAAGCAAGGTCAGACCCGGCTTTTGAACCAGGGTCCGACCCGGGTCCGGGCAGGCTCAGACCCTTTCACATTGCAGTTTCGACTCGGGTTATTCCCGGGTTGGTGCCTTTCACACTGAACCCATCTATGTTCAACACTGTGATGTGATTTAAAATGGACTTTTCTGGCTCACATTGATGAGATTTCAAAGGAAATAAAAGGTGGGGCTGGGGACTGCTCTGAGCAGACACATAAACAGCCAATCAGCACCTTTTTCTGAGACCCGGGTTGAATATTCCGGGTTAGAGGCTTTCACACTGCACAACATGTGTTGTAACCCTTCTTGTAACCTGGGTTGAAATGCCGGGTTGCTTGACCTTGGATATTCACTTTGGTGCTTTCACACTGCACCTCGACCTGGGTCGATCCGGCAATAACCCGGCAATATTCCATGTTACTAATGTGAAGGTGGTATTAGTAATACACACTCATTTAAATAATCAGGTTATTTAAAGGCTACTGTAGGCGCACCATTTACAACATTTTTAAAAACTGATCTTAAATAACTACGAGATGTCTATTCCTTCTGTGTATTATACAGGTTGAGTATCCCATATCCAAATATTCCGAAATACGGAATATTCCGAAATACAGACTTTTTTGAGTAAGACTGAGATAGTGAAACCTTTGTTTTTTGATGGCTCAATGTACACAAACTTTGTTTAATACACAAAGTTATTGAAAATATTGTATTAAATGACCTTCAGGCTGTGTGTATAAGGTGTATATGAAACATAAATTAATTGTGTGTATGTACACAAACTTTGTTTAATGCACAAAGTTATTGAAAATATTGGCTAAAATTACCTTCAGGCTGTGTGTATTAGGTGTATATGAAACATAAATGCATTCTGTGCTTAGACTTGGGTCCTATCACCATGATATCTCATTATGGCATGCAATTATTCCAAAATACGGAAAAATCCCATATCCAAAATACCTCTGGTCCCAAGCATTTTGGATAAGGGATACTCAACCTGTAGTATGTTTGTTTTATAAAAAAAATAACATTATTTCAAGGTTTGTTTTATTCCTTACTTGTTGCTTTCTATATTTCTGTTCTAAAACAGCATTTAAGAATAGTAATGAAAAATGATTATTCTGCAGATACATCAAGTCCAAGTGATCCATTAACTTCTTAATTAAATGCACATTTTATTAAATTTTCCTTTATGGAAAGGCATTGCTAGGTCAGTCCTGAATAATGCAGTTGAGTGGCAGGTCAGGCAATAAAATGTTAATTAGAATTTAGAAAGTGGTAGCACAATCAAAGGCAAAATACGGGTGTTATGAACTTTTAATATTTGTTATAGCTAGTCTTATATTCAGATACATTTCTAAAGAGGAGTACTTGTTCAAAATGTTATCATAATAATAGATGAAATAGAATTCAGAATTTATAATCTTGCACAAGAAAACTGTTTAAATATAAACATTATTGAGCAGTCGGAGCAGCAAGCTAAGATGACCCTTTGGAAATCTTTCTGCTCTCGAATTTTAGACGCTCTTGGCTGTTGTCAGAGCCCCTATTGCATTTATTCTTCATAACGAGACATATTAATGAGCAACAGATGAATTGGATATGGTTAGAATAGCCTGTAGTTAGTCACAGCATTATGTTAGCACCTAATATTTCAGTATATGTGTGTATATACAAGTTTAAAGCATATTTGCCAACTTTTTTAAGATGACTTCTGGGAAATCTGGGAAGGTCCAGGTGGGAAGCACCATGATTCACCCCATTTCAGCTTTGCCCCTGTGACATAATGTAGACTTTATGGAATTACAGTACCTTACCATAGTCATGAATAGGAGATTCAGAGTGAACTGCGTTATCATGGTTCCACCATAGCCACTTCACTTGGGAGGTGAGTGTGATTTGGGAGGCTTGTCTACTCTACCCTAATGGGGCTAAGGAGAGCAACACAAAATTTATGGAGCCTCCCCAACATTCCAGGAGAGTGTTGGTGGACTATGAGAGACTAACAGCAAACCTTGATTCACCAACTTGGAAGGCTACCGTTTACAGTACTCTGCAGAATTCTATATTCCTAGGGGGGATCCAGCTGTTTTATCATACCAACTTTATGTGTTGTGTGTTCTCCAGCTATCTGGTATGCTTCTATATCTCACTGATGGTGAATATATATTTTTACATTGACTTATAAAGTGTTCTCCTTTTTATGCCAATAAGAAGACTGAATAAATTGTTAGACAGTGGATCACTCTGTGGTCTGTCTCCATTCCCAGCACTAGATGCAGCTTCCCTGCTCTAGTGTTTTCCCTCCTAGTGTCAGCTCACCGCAGAAGGAGGTGCTTAGTGCACAGTCTGAGAGAGTTCTGCCATGGAGATGCAGCTTAAGCAGGAAAAGTTGTGGAAAGTCAAAATTGAGCCAAGAGCAGACCCAAACCCAGTTGAGGTGGATGGAGAAATCGGAATGATAGGCTTGGCCATGGAACAACACATCTACTCCATTATCAGCGGGAAAGTGTCAGCCAAAGACATGTAGGCAACTCTGCCAATGGCATATGAGGAAAAAGGTCTGATGAGAAGAATAAACTTGAGGCATATGCTGTATGGGACAAAGTTAAATGCCTGTAAAGACATGAACAATTATATTGACAAAATACTGTCAATAGCTCAGCAGTTGGCATCTGTTGGAGCATAGGTGGAAGACGAGGAAGTGGCGGTGGCGATGTTACAAAATCTGACACCAGAATTCGATTTCCTGGTAGTAGCTTTGTAGTCTAACAATACCAAGCTGACAACAGAAATTGTAAGAGCCAAGCTACTGCAGTTCCAAGAACGTACTATGTTGAGTGATGCAGGCTTGGAGAAAAGCTTTTGGGCAGAAGCAGTGTCTGCAGTATATCTTAAAACCATGTGCCCACAGTAGCCATAAAAGGTAAAACACCACTGGAGGCGTGGTCCAAGAAAAAGACAGCTGTCAATCATCTCTGTGTCTTCGGCTGTAAAGCTTATGCACATATACCTAAGGAGAAAAGACGGAAATTATATCCAAAGTCAGTGGAATGTATTATGCTAGGGTACTGTGAAGAAAGCAAAGGATACAAGCTTTGGGACATTACAAACAAACATCTTCTAAAGTCTAGAAATGTAGTGTTCCATGAGGCAGCACCAATCACTGGAACAGTGGAACAAGAATCACATTAACAATATGTATCGCTGGATATACAGGCAGCAGAAAGCGTGTCTTAACATGAAAGAGTTAATGAAGATACCCAATCAGGAAACAGAAGTTCCATGAGGGTCAATAAAGGTGTTCCATCCAAAAGATACAGTGAGGAATATGCAAATATAGCTTACTATGAACCCCAAAATATACAGGAAGCAAAATCAAGTAGCAACTGGAAAGAATGGAAGTCAGCAATAGATACAGAGCTGTCAGCTCTGGATGATAACAGTACATGGACTGTAGTTAATAGGCCGAATAACCGTAAGACGATCAAGAACAAGTGGGTCTTTTGCAGAAAGCAGAATGCAGACAGGACTATTGCTCATTATAAAGCCCATCTTGCTGCTAAAGGATACACACAAAAATCCAGAATCGACTACGGACAGATCTTTTCACCTGTCGCAAGGTACAGCACCTTGAGGTTAGTCATTGCCATTGCTACACTTCATGATTTATTGTTATACCAGTTAGACTTTGATTCTGCATTCCTAAATGGAGAGTTAATTGAGGAGATTTATATGGAATCATCTGAACTTTATGACGAGAATATGTTCCAAGAGGGAAAAGTTTGCCTCTTAAAGAAATCTTTGTACGGCCTAAAGCAAAGTGGTTGTTGTTGGTATGTAAAGCTGGATGCTGTGCTGCTAGAGATGAACTTTGTTAGGTCAGAGGCTGATCACTGCTTATATGACAAAACTATAGAAGAAAAGCGGTTCATCATAGTTGTGTATGTGGATGATCTATTGCTAGCAGGGCAAGCCAGTTTGCAATTAACCCTGGGAGGCAACACTGGATTGCAGTTAAAAGAATCTTAAGGTACTTAAAAGGTACCAGTTCATTAAAGTTGGTGTTTACAAAGTCAAAAGGTACGACTTTGGAAGTTTTCTGTGATGCCGATTGGAGATCAGATTAGGATAACCATCGTTCCTACACAGGCACAACCGACAGCTGGGCGAGCAGAAAGTAACCCATTGTTGCCCTATCCACCACTGAGATGGAGTACATGGCACTTACAGAAACTGCAAAAGAAGCTTTAAGGATGAAGGAGACTTTATGTGAGATTAGTCTTCTTTACCACAGTGAGACTATCAACATTGCGTATTATAACAAGGGAGCAATTGATTTGTTTTCCAGCACCAAGCATTATGGATGTTCCAAACACATTGCCATTAGACATCACTTTATCTGTGAGTTAGTGGAAAACAAGTCTGTTAATGCGGATTATATAGCAAGCAAGAGCAATGCTGCTGATATGTTGACAAAGGGACTGTCATCGCACTTGCTGAATATGTTCATAACAAAATGTGGACTGGAATACTTTTGAGAAATGTTGATTTGTTTTACTGTTTGCTTACCATGCTTTATTAATGTGTTTTTTGGTTACAGGAAACTTTTGATAAAGTGTTATGCAAATGTATGTAACCGGAGACAGCCTTGAGCGAGGGGGAAGGGGGGGGGGGTTTAGACAGTGCATCACTGTGTGGTCTGTCTACATTCCTAGCACTAGAGGCAGCTTCCATGCTCTAGTGTTTTCCCTCCTAGTGTCAGCTCAGTGCAGGAGGATGTGCTTAGTGCACAGTCTGAGAGAGTTCTTCCTGTGAGAGACAACTGCACTGATGTGCAGCTTCTGCTCTCCTCAGTGTGTGACCTTGTCCACCCCGCAGCCACACCCTGTATGTATACAGCTGCATCCTGTGAGTACTAAGACGCTGTGTTACCACTGTACTGCTTCAAATATATACTGTGAGTTCCTGCAGCTGCAGAACATCTTCTATATACTATAAGCTGTTATCTCAGTTATATGAATAAAACAATCATCCTAGTTAAGTGCCGCTGTGTGGACTAACATCCCTATCCGACACCGCAACACTCTGCCAACATAAATGATATTTCTTATAAAAATCATAAGGAATTTTCTTCTCATATATATTGAGTGAGTCTGTGAACCTACTCATTTGGAGACAGAAAAGACCAAAATAATACCATTTGTGTGATTTATTTCTTTGGATATAACATATGTGGATGACTGCAGTAACAGAAATCTGTGGGAAGTGTCTACAATATATAAGGATCATAAATGTGAGACTTATTTGATATTGAAATTTTCAGATTGCTAAGGTGGTTCACCCCTTACCTATTTTGTTTTTCAAACTCTTTACCCTATATGGAGCGCATGTTCTAATGTTGGAATTTTTAACTAGATCTTTATGGGCTCTATACTATATGGAGCGCATGTTCTAATGTTGGAATTTTTAACTAGATCTTTGTGGGCTCTATAACAATATGTTAAAGGCCCCCTTGACCCAATGCTCTCCTTCTCTCTACAGCCGTTGTTCACTCTATGCCTCATAGTAGTACCCTACAGTAGTTCATTTTATGGCCTAGCTATGTTCTAGTAATGGTAAACTAGTAGTGTCTTAGTTAACTGTATGCCCCAGACTAGTGCCTTATTTCATATTATGTCCCATGGTAGTGCTCTAGTTAATATTATGCACTATAGCTAATTTTATGTCTTAGTTACAAATATGTCACACAGTGCCGCCAGGTTATATTATGTCATAGTGCCCCCTTCTCACATTGTAGTCTCCCCATAGTTCCCCCAGTTTATATCATGCCACATTGTAGTTCCTCCATATCACATTATCACACACTAACGTGCCTTAGTTACATATAGTCACATAGTGCCCCCCTCCCATTTTGAGCTGCATAAAAAAAATCAGACCTTTTATAGGCCCTAATCAGTAGCATCATCATTGCTACATGTTAACAGACCTTTCTCTGCATATGATTAAGTGAACTTCACTTAAATGTTTGACTATTACTCCTTTTCCACTAGCTCAAAAAACCCGGGTATTTGCACCAGGACCCGTTTACAGCATGTTAAGAGCCCATACCATCCTGACCACAGTATCCTGCATGCGGTCGGGTGGTTGGAGTGGGACAGTGCTGCTGTCTGTCCTACTATGCAGACAGCAGCACTGGCTGGGACAGTGTGTGCCAGAGGCTGGGGGCAGCCCAGCAGCTTCCAGAGTGCTGGTCTGGCCCCCAGCGTGACGGTGGGCAGCATCGCATTCGGGGCATGGCCTAACGGGACCGAGGCCATGCCCCGAGTGTCCCGATCTGCCGTTTTTCCCGGCACTTGGAGATGATGCTGTCATCTCCAAGTGCTGAGCAGAAGACACTGCACCCAGGTGTAGTGTAAACAGCGCTGACCTCGGATATTCCCGGGTTGGTGCTGTTGTGGAAAAGGGGTCCGTCTCGGGTCTGAACTGGCTTGGAACCGTATTCCAAATCTCGAGTCAGACCCGAGACTTCTAGTGGAAAAGGGGTATTACTGTCTTCCCAATATTTTCCTGGGAAAATCTATGATGGTCTGATACATCTGCCCTTCAATGAGATGCGCTAAGGAACCCTTATTGAAGTTTTAATGGTGCCACTATCTACTGGGAAAAATAATAATAAATAATTTTAGTTAGTTACCACCTCTGCACCTCCTGATATCTTGTGTGGTCTCTGGCTTCTGAATACCACATTAGTGAAATTCTGCATGTAGGTCAATGGAAGCAGCTTGTAGACCTGGCAGTGAAAGGCTTAAAAACGCATCTGACACAGTGGCCTACAGTGTACAGCTGCACCTGACATGTAGAAGATTAATTGCTGTGCTTAGACTTTCAACCTTGTTGCAAACTTCTAAAGATATCCTGCACTAAGCAAGAAGGCAGATGAAAACCAATGAGGGACTCTGGATTTCAAAAGTGTTTATTAATATTGTTGTTATTATTATTATTATTATTATTATTATTTTAATATTATTATTATTATTATTATTATTATAATTATTATTAGAGTCAAAAACCTAATATTATTCAGAACCGCTGAATACTAGGGCTGTCATGCAGATTTAATGCATTTTTGGCTCACACACATTGATATTGCGGGTAATTCCGAGTTGATCGCAGCAGGATTTTTGTTAGCAGTTGGGCAAAACCATGTGCACTGCAGGTGAGGCAGATATAACATGTGCAGAGAGAGTTAGATTTGGGTGTGGTGTGTTCAATCTGCAATCTAAATTGCAGTGTAAAAATAAAGCAGCCAGTATTTACCCTGCACAGAAACAATATAACCCACCCATATCTAACTCTCTCTGCACATGTTATATCTGCCACACCTGCAGTGCACATGGTTATGCCCAACTGCTAACAAAGTTCCTGCTGCGATCAACTCAGAATTACCCCCATTGCCAGGTGAATCCTTGAAGCAATAGTCTGTGTAATTAGATCCCCTTATTTTGCTTTGTTTTGCGTATTACTGCACACAAATTTACAACAGTATGTGATACTGATTCCAGTGATTTTTATAGAAGCAGAGGCATACAGTATCTAGAGAGGAGGGATCCATGTGCAGTCTCCGTGTGTGAGCCCCCTCTTCTCCCGTAGCCGACAGCACCGCTATTAGCGCTCTGAGCAATGAGACTCTGGCACAGTGCCAGAGTCTACAGCGCATGTGCAGGACTCTGAAAAAATGGCCACGCGCCATTTTTTCTGAGTCCTGCACATGCGCTGTAGACTCTGGCATTGTGCCAGAGTCTCTAGTGATCAGTGCGCTAGCAGCGGCTCTGCCAGCTATGGGAGAGGAGAGTGCTCACACATGGTCACCGATGGATGCCGGAAAGGTAAGTATAGAAGAAATGGGTGCAGTGTGTGCAGTGTGGGTCCCTCTGGACCCAGTGGCCCATGTGCACCGCACACACTGCACCTATTATAGATACACCACTGTATAGAAGGTTATGTACAGACTACACATTTCTACCCATTACAAGAAGAAAGGTAGGCAGAGAGGAGCATGGTGTAGGGAATATGGCCCCCTAAGTCAAGGGGACCATACAGTAGCAATGGCACCAGCGGCATATTAAGAGTGGTGGGTTCCCATGTGCAGTCTCCATCTGGACTCCCTCCGCTCTAGCCAGCAGTGCAGTAGTTTCTGAGCACTACTGTGACTAATTGATCCTAGTGGTGTGCCAAAATCTAGTGCGCATGCTTAGGACTCCAGGAAAATGGTGCAGCAGTCATTTTCCCAGTGATTATCCTACTGTGCATGCGCAAAAAAACAGGAAAATGGCTGCTGCATGATTTTCCAGATGACTTGTTCTGTGCTGCTGATACCAACATGGGCCACCGGAAGGTAAACATTCAAGAAATGGGTGCAGGATGTGTGTAATTGGTACCAAAACCATTTGAGATACGCCACTGAATGGCACCCCTTGTACCCAGTATATTTATGCCATTTGGGAAGGGTGTGCTAGGATAATATTTTTCTATTTGGAAATGTGGCTTTAAAATATGTAATGAGCTATGTAAAAGTTTCAAATACAATATGACAAGCATAAGCAACTAGACCTGTAATATAATGTATTGGAAAGGTATAGCGCAACTCGGGGAGTACAAAGTAGGGGGGAGGGGAGGGGTTGGTCTATGCACTAGATGTGTGCAGATGTGGGTGTGTGGATAAATGCACTGGACCAAATGTATATTTAAGAAATCTATTTATTGTACTGTTAAAATGACTCAGTCACAGTGCTCACTAACCTGGTATGTCTCTGGAGGCTAGCTATATGTGGAACCTTCTGATGTCAGGTGAACTTATAGGGAACATTTAAGACCCTATGTTATAGGTGTTTACCTAACTCTGGTATGTCTCTGTAGACTATCTACGGTATACTGTATGTGGAACTGTATGTAGCAGGGAGAGTAAACAGTGTATGAGAGAGGTTTACATTGTACAGGTTGAGTATCCCTTATCCAAAATGCTTGGAACCAGAGGTATTTTGGATATCGGATTTTTCCGTATTTTGAAATAATTGCATACCATAATGAGATATCATGGCGATGGGACCTAAATATAAGCACAGAATGCATTTATGTTACATATACACCTTATACACACAGCCGGAAGGTAATTTTAGCCAATATTTTTTGTAACTTTGTGTATTGAACAAAGTGTATCTACATTCACACAATTCATTTATGTTTCATATACACCTTATACACACAGCCTGAAGGTCATTTAATACAATATTTTTAATAACTGTGTGTATTAAACAAAGTTTGTGTACATTGAGCCATCAAAAAACAAAGGTTTCACTATCTCACTCTCACGCAAAAAAGTCCGTATTTCGGAATATTCCGTATTTCGGAATATTTGGATATGGGATACTCAACCTGTATCTGTATCAAGCTGGAAAAGAAAGAAAAGTTTGCCTCTGCTGTCAGCTGTGGTTAATATACGCTAGCCCTGTGAGGACAGGAGTTGATCACACCATAAGTAATCCTGATTAGAGTATAATAAGAGGAAACAGGATTGGGAGACAGTCACCTGGATATCCCTCTGTAAAGGCTTCTCTGAGTAGCCATGGATCAGAGAGGGGAGCAGCCATGCGCACAGCATCTACCCCATATAATTATGTTTCACTATCTTCATCTTGTTACATAATTGAGGCTCAAATGGAACCCCACCACTAACTGAAGTTCTCCATTGGCACAGATTTGTCATGAAAAAATTGCACAGTATCTAAGGAAGATTTGAACTGAGAAAGTTTAGGAACCACTGCTATAGCCTGTTCGGGAGGCGGTAGATAGGTAGACAGTTAAAAGATAGACAGTCATTAAGTTGACACCATATGGTCGACATTCAAAAGTCCAACAGTCAAAAGGTCGACAGACAAAAGTCTGACAGGAGCAGAGGATCACAGAAGGCAGAAGGCAGTGGGTATCTTTTTACTCAAGACGCCTCCTGCGGCTTATGCATAGTTTAGCAGCCACTGCTTACAAAGATGCAGCAACTGTACTAACTTCATCTATCTCCAAATCAGTCCTAAAGAGCAGAAGTACAGCATTGAGTGAAGTAAATTTTTTAATTTTTATAAAATGTGTGTCTATAAGTTGTGTATACAGTGACATTGTTAGAAACACTGCTAGCATGGATTGTATAACAAACATGACACTTTCTGTCTGCCCTTTCCCCATCCCTCCTTTTTTATTTCTGTAATTCCCCCCTTACCCCCTAATTTTATTTGAAAAACTAATAAAAATGAATCTTGAGAGAGAGAGAAACATGACACTTTCTGTGTGGAGTTTGTCTTTGTGTTGGTTTCCTACTATTTTCAAAGTCATATTGGTGGCTTAACTAGAGTTTGCTTGTTTTTCTATCGTACAGAAGTTGTACTGAGAAAGACAAAACATTTTTTTCTAAAGCACTATAAAATATGTTCTAACTCTATTATTAAAGAATCATACTTTTTTTTAAATATAAATGATGTGATATTGTGCATCTTATTTATCATATAAACATGAATTATATATATATATATATATATATATATATATATATAGTTTCTAATACTTCATAAATTAGATTGTCTATTTAACATTTTGTTAAATATACATGATGTGATATTGTACATCTTATTTATTATATAAACATGCATTATATATATCTAGTTTCTAATACTTCATAAATTAGATTGTCTATTTAACGTTTTGTTCCATTTTGTCCTCTTTGAATATTTACTATATGTTTTGTTTTATAATCATTTTAACTTGAATTTTAATATACTGATTTGCTAACTACAGTGGTTACTATTTGGACAGTAAGCATGCCTGATGAGAGAGCCTGAGCTCAGAAACCGGTTATACTGTACCTCTGCTCCATAAATTGTTGTTACATGTAGTCACTTTGGTTTTAACACCATGAGGATACATATACTGTAAATGCTGTACATGCTCTGGTCAGGTGATCAAGGTATAATGCAATGTAGTTTTATGGGAACAAGGGAGGTGCTAACAATGTTCAGACTCTTGGTGATCCACTTAGGCCACAAACTGTTACGTTCAATGGATGTCATTTTGACTAGGTTATCAATTCAGTGATAGAAAAAGAAAGCTAAATATAAATTAAATAAATATAAATAAATCTCAATAGACTAGAATTCTATCCCAAAAGGCAAATAATCATAATAAATTCTCATCCCATAGATTGTAAGCTCGCAAGCAGGGCCTTCCTACCTCTGACTGTTATTACCCAGTTTTATCGTTGTCTTATCATTGTGTCATTCTGTCTTATCATTGTGTCCAGTTGTAAAGCAGAACGGAATTTGCTGTGCTATATAAGAAACTGGTAATAAACAATAAATAAAAAAAATCTGTAATTTGGGACACTTAGTTCACAGGAATTCTAAATTGTTTAATATTGCATAAAGCTAGTGTTCCACTGTATTCCAACATGAGATTTCATTAAATTGTGTTAAATTCATAGCAAAGTACAAGTCAATATAATGAAGATCAATCCTGCACAAATCTGTACAACTGGTTATTAAAAAAACTTTAATATTGTATTGTACTGGTTCATTAAAAGTAAAAGAAAACATTACAGAAAAGTTAGCAGTGAATTTTAATTTGTAAACAATAAAAAAAATGTTTTGTGAATTAAAGCTCTGTGCGCAGTGAGGGTCATTAACTGCAAAGATCTTAGCTAGCAATCCATCTTTATGAGTACAAGTGTTTCTGCTTGTTCTTGTAGCACATTCAGAGTACATGCCTTCTTCAGTCTTTGGGCAGTATGGGATAAGTGCATAGTGGGCTCATTATTATGGTCCATTGATTGATGACCATTGTTTCATCCATTGCAAATGATTGCCATACTTCTACACAGTAAACACTCACCATTATCTTTCCCAGCAAGTCTTGCTCTCACATCTTAGTTTTTTTAACTATCATTTTTATTACTCCAGTAACTCGAGAATTCTGTCTATTCCCAACCATTCCACAGAGCTAAACACTGACACTGTTGTCTCACCTTATTGTTTATATATTCCATGGAAAGTGAAAATAACAGTATGGAAGGAGCATAAGGGGAATTTAAAAGTGGGAAAATTGAAAATGAAATCATTAAAACTTTGCAACAATTCTGTTTGTCTCTAATTCCAACTACTGTATGTATACACATATACTGTATATTTACATGGGGCAAAATCAAATCAATTTATTGTATGTTAACATATATTGCATACATTTTCCTGTGTATGTATGGTGATTTATACTTTAAAGAATACTAATGGTGAGAAACTAAAATGGTGCAAGCTCTACAAATATGTCAAACTATAGAATAAACATGGAAGAGACATTTAACAATATCATTATCTTTTGGAAATGTACCATATGCAAAAAGCAGAAATAGTGCATATTTCCGAGTTTCAATCTAATTAATATGTTCTGAATTAAAACTAGGGGGATCTAGATGAAAAAGTGATGCTCATTTAAAATATGGACTGGATTTTCAAAATCACAATATTACTCAAGCCCAAGTTTGTTAGGTTTAACCTTGTGTTATGTGGACATTAAAAGTATTACTGTGTTTACTGATGAATACTAAGTGAAATGTTTTATTTCACAAATAAAGTGATTGCCAAATCACAACATATGATATCAAGAAAAATTTTAATTCAAAGGATTTTTGGTAATCTAGTTTCTGATTATAAGACCTACAGTATAATAGACAAAGATACAATAGAATTCAAAAATGTGGCAACATTCAATAAATTAACTAGAACACACTGCAGTGTAATGCATTGTACAAGATGAGGAATGTTATTTTTGATAGCAGGGCTCCCTCTACTGGATGGCTATGTTAAATCTTGCAAACAAGAAAAATGTTCGAGTTCACATTTATGCACAGTGAAATAAGATTTTAATAAATTAAAAACACCGAAAACTGTTTAGTCAACTGATATCTAAGCTTATTGTATGTCAACTGATGCAATAGTAATGGGAAAAAAAGTGGCAAACCCTGTTTCCAAGTATTGATTAAACTTAAACAGTACCTTGACTAAAAGCAGTGCTGGTGACGTGTGGTCAAAATTAACAGACTTTGTAATGTAGTATAAGTGATTGCTGCTGCCTAGGTATAGGGAAAAGGAAAGGAAGTACTCTTCTCTTTGGCGGGGTTACACCTGAAAGTCAGCATAAAACTTTACTTTTTGTTTACATCAATAACATTTTTATTGAATAACTTGCAAGAAAAAACAAACAAGCATTTTTATTTTACAAAAAGAGGGGGAGGAGAACAAATAAATAAATATAAGGAAATAAAACATAACTTTTAATATATTAGTCTTTCAAAATGCCCAGATGGAGGGTTCAGGAATTCCAGTCCTGGCTTTCAAGATGTGGGTGGTGTTCAGTGGTGTAAAAAAACATGATGATTCCAGTGGGAGAGTGATATGCTTATCATGTAAGGATGCTCACCTTAGGTTGGTGGGTGAGGAAAAATATTCTATGTGCCAAGATAGAAAATTGTATTGTTGACCCATATAGGGAATATCCTTGTTCTGGGGTGTGGAATTTGTGTCTACAGCTCTTTAGCAGTTTGTCATATTTATGGATCTTTTCTTATTAAGCTCTTATTGCCGCATACAGAGCTTTGTAATAATAGCTCGTAAGAGTGATTAGTTGTTACAGTGCTTGTTGTATAGGGAGTCTAAAAATGTGCACAGCTTAAGAGAGCTTAAAACCACCTCAAAGGTATTGTGTTGAAATTACAGTAATATGGAATGTGTTGGAACTGATGCTGATATCCTATTTCTGTTTTGTACAGATCCTCACATTCATTGTCCTCTGACTGTACTTAAATTAGAGCAAGTTGCTGTCCGGTGTCTTAATAGGTGTATATACTGTGTACTGTATGTCCGGTGGTACATGCAAGACTTCATTTATTAATAAATTTCAACCTTAGAGATTTTGTACATACTATTTAAGTGTCCTTCTCATGAACCCAGATCCGGGGCATTGCTTACATGATATCATCTATCCCTAATAATAAAGTGTGGGAGTTACATTTCCAATATTAGTCGAGTGCAAGAAACTACATTGGAAGGTATATCTGTGAATTTGTCATTATTACGAGGATACATGTATCTTCCTCAGTAACAACTCACCTACAGTCATTCAATCCTCCCCCCCACACCACCACACACACTACACATTGACCAGCACAAATGTTTTGTACAACTGCCTACCATATTGCTGGCTCATACAGAAATGTGCATGGTAAGAAATGTAATGCCGTGTATTATAGTATTACTTACTAGCAGTTGACATAATCCCCTTTCATTAATTTTAATTTTTATAGTTTTTTTGTTTTGTTTTAAAAAATCTGCTCCTTAAAGCTTCACCTATGTCATAACTAATAGTAAGGGCATTGGGAATTACATTTACCCGGAATTTCTGTTTTTCTTATATTGTAATTTGTACTCATAAAAATGTTCTTTTCTGTATTAAAGTTGTACTACCCCCAGTAATAGCGGTTTCTAATTTGTCCTTTACTTCTGTAATATAGAACCTGCTAATCAGTTCTAAATGGCAGTGGAGAGTTTGCAAAAGTCCATCATACAGGGAGTACAGACCAACATCTAAACACCCCACTTAAGTGGATGTGCAAAAAGTCAGCCCTTTAGAAGGCTGCGTCTCATGCTAACCCAGAAGCACTTCCATAAATACACGCCAAAGATGGACATGCTCTTACAAAAATATAAGCATAGAATCAGCAAGTGTCAGATGTGCTACCTGAGAAATGTTTGCAGTTTATAATTCTTGTCTAGAGAAAATAAGACTCTTTTGGACTTTGTAAAAAAAAAAATGAAAAAAATCTGTAATACTTTTGTTGTGTCTTAGCGCTGTTTTATCCGTCATTTCTCGCTCCTCCTACTTTTTCCTATTTCTTTATTGGTTCCTAGAGTCAATTCATGTCTTCACTAATTTTTTTCTTTTTTACATTTCCATTTGGCTACTGTTTCTTATATGTATTTTTGTTGTTTTCTGCCATTATTCCCACATGGACCCCCTTGCTACAATAATATGCCATCTTGGATCTAATATGACTTGTGCTGGCTAGTGTGACAGTTGGAGCATCCATCTTTGTTGAGATGACAGAGAGGGGAGTGGTGGTGATGCAGCTCCTCCTGGCGATGAACAGTGAGGAGCTAACTAGGGAACAGAGAGAGGTGTCTTGCAGCTCACCGGGTGCTTTCCGTGTCCCAGCATCCTGTTCTGGTAAATCAGCAGTGAGGGCATCACGCCCGCATCTTGTGCGTCTCCCCAGCTTTCAGTGGCTGTGTGAAGGAGGCGGTGCTAAACAGGAGTGGAGCGGAGACAGAGAGCCCTTTGCAGTGCAGCTTGACAGATCACTAATACCCCTTTTCCACTAGCTGTTTTTACCCGTGTTTTTGCACGGGGGCGCGCATCGACACAGATTTTTAGTAGGTGGAAACGGGTCAACACGGGTTGAGTGACCCGGGAATCCAACCCGGCTATTTACCTGGGTAGAACACGGTAATGACACGGATAGCGGTGCAGTGGAAACGGTCATTACACGTGTTTTCAGACCCGAGTAACGCTCTGAGACGCTGATTGGCTGCTTCTGGGGCACTGGAAGATGATGTCATCCCTGGGAGACACGCTGGGCACATGCAGGCACCGCAGCAGCAAACAACACTACGCTGGGCACATGCAGGCATTGAGGTAGCAAACAAAACACTCTGAAGTCGCGCTGGGTACATACAGATATTTTTATTGCAGCAGCTTCCAAACAAACAGACAATATACAGCAGCAGAAGCTCCAGCACAGCAACATGGCTAGTCATACCTGGTCAGACACAGAGATCAAAGAGCTGCTTAATATTCGGGGAGAGGAAGAAATAAGAAGGCAGGTGACTGGAACAGTTAAGGATGCTATCGTCTACAAGAACATATCCCTTATGCTGGCAGAAAGGGGCATCCAAAAAACCCAGCAACAAGTCGTTAACAAATTGAAGGCACTACGCAGACAATTCACCAAAGTACACGACCATAACCGCAAGAAAAGTGGTGCTGGGCGTATGGAATGGCCATATTATGACCTATGCTATAGTGTCTTCGGCAAAACTGCGATAACAAATCCCATAGCACTATCGTCATCCAGCTCTGCCAGTCGCCAGATGTCAGTCGACGAGGACTGTGACGAAACACAGCACAGCCTTCCCAGCTCACAATGCAGCCCATCATCCCTGCTGCTTATATCGGACAGCAGTTTCGAAGACTCGACCGTCAATGATGATTCCATCAGTGCCACTATTGAGGACGTACCACAGTCTCAGGCGGAGACGTCGCAACCCCCCAAGACCACGACTTTGCGCTCAAATAGTAAGTATTACCATTACAAATACAGTTGCAGCAGTCCCTATATGTAAAGGCATGGTAATGTTGCAGAGTATAGCTAGTGTGCAGGTGGGAGAAGGCCACAAACACATATATGCTACCACTGCTATTTTTTTATAGAATCATGGTAATGTTGCAGAGTATAGCTAGTGTGCAGGTGGGAGAAGGCCACAAACACGTATATGCTACCACTGCTATTTTTATATTGTTGCTTACATTCTGTTTCATCTCCTTCACAGTCTACAACGTTCCACAGCGGAAAAAGAAACTGAACAAAACAGAACAAACGGTCAAAGCAATGAAGTCCATTATCGTGGATCACCTGCGTGAGGCAGATAGTGAGCTCAATGCCCAGGAAGATGCACGGCTTGAGAGATTTCTTGCGTCAGAAAAAGAAATGCATCAAACTTTTATGAGTCAGTTAATGACCATGCATGATAGGCAGATGACATTTTTTGAACGCACGTTTGCACGTACCATAGGGAATACCACACAAACACAACAGCAAGACACAGCCTACCCACAGCACCCATATGGTCCATACAACTATGAACCTCCCTCAAATCCCCCAACACAAATCCCGCAATCCTCAGAATTTCGGGTATATAGACAACTGCCTTAGAGCAGCGGGTTATAAAACAATGTTTGTGTTTTAAGGTTCTGTTTGCACTGTATCCTCAACCCTGATACATACAAATGCAAACATTATTTTGATTTTACAGAGTGCCCTGTTAGCACTTTAAACTTTTATATTGTTACCTCAGGAAATGTGCGGCAGTGTGATCCAAATATTGGGGGTAACCCGATACCTGCCAAACCAAACATTAGGGGTTTTTTTTTACAGAGTGCCCTGTTTGCACTTTACTCTTTTACCTCAGGGCAGGTGTCTTCACCATGTGGCCCTCTAGCTGTTGTGGAAACACATAGCAACACATGCTGGTACATGTTGTTCCACAACAGCTGGAGGGACACATGTTGAAGACCCCTTGCGTTATGTGGAATTTTACAGTGACATGTTTGCACTTAAATATTTTATATTGTTACCTCAGAAAATGTGTGCCAACTGTTTAAAAGAAAAAATATAATAACAACTTTTGAACCAAATTTTTATAACTGAAAATCGAAATAAACAAAAATTGTTTGCACACAAAAACTTGTCTGTCTTCTCTACTGCAACATTGTTTGAAGATTAGCTGCAATGGTGGCCCTTATGCACTCGCTGGCAGCGTCATGCCCCCCCACCAAGCCTGGTGCATCATGTACAGCGACCCCCGCCCCATGATCATGTATATTCCACTCGGGGAGAAAGTTTTCCTTTTGAATCTCACATATGTTATGGAGAATGCAGCAGGCCGCTACTATATCTGGCATTATTTTCAAGTCCACATCATTCCTCTTCATGAGGCAGCGCCAGCGTCCTTTTAAACGCCCAAACGCATTCTCCACTGCCATACGGGCCGAACTTAGGGCATGGGTATATGATGTCTGTTCGGGGGATAAGTGAACATGCTGGGTGTAGCCCTTCATTAGCCAGCGCTGTAATGGGTATGCTGCATCACCAATGAGATGGACCGGGATGTCCACACCATGTACGATCACCGATTTCTGTTAATAAAACATTAATATTATTACAGGGGTAAAACTTGACTATTGGTTTATGGGCAAACATTTCAGTTTAAGTAGTAAATAATCTTACCTCTCGAGGGAAAAGCCATCCACCAAGCTTGTCCTCAGCAATACTGTAAAGATCGGAGTTTGCGAGAACCCTTGCATCATGTGACCGTCCGGGCCACCCTATGAAGACATCTGTGAAACTAAAAATAAAGGTTTATGCATTATCATAAAACAGGCCAAGCCTATTTCAAACACATTAGTGAAACAGTGCTTACCAGTATTTGTGGTCCACTACCGCTTGCAGAACAATGGAATGCCAACCCTTACGATTATAATAGTCTGCTGGGTTGTCACGGGGGGCGATGATGGGGATGTGGGTCCCATCTATGGCACCAGCACACTGTGGGTAGCCACGCTTCTTAAACCCTTTTATAGTCTCATCTAGCCGCTGTCCTTGTGGCAAGGAAATAAAGCGATGGTACATGGTATCCAGCAATGCCCGCGTGACCTGGTAGACAATCTTGCAGACCGTGCCAATCCCTACTCCAAATAAACTGGAAACTGTGCGATACTCTCCAGGGGTAGCATACCACCAGAGAGCAATCGCTAATCTCCTGGCTGGCTCAATGGGCTTACGGAACCTGGTGGTCTGCATGGTTATTGCGGGGGACAGTAGTTCCAAAACATACTCGAATGTAGCGCGAGACATCCTGAAGTTTGCCATCCACTGCTCCTCCTGATATGCTAGAATAGTCTGCATGAATGCTTCCCCATGTCTGCGATCTCTCATCCACATTCTTCGGCTTGGTGTAGAGTTCATTGTTATGAGAGAAATAACAACAGTGGATGATATACGCGCTCTCCTCCTTTTCAAATATTTGCGTCGATAGGTAGCCCTCTCTGCAAAGAATTGAGCTCTCCTTCTCCAGCTCTGCAGTAGGTAGCACAAGGTGAAAAGCTGCATCAAGCTGTCTGTAGCAGAAAGCAGCAGTAAACTGCAAACAGTCTGCGACTCCATGCTAGACACAGCTACTGCACCGGCGTCCATTGCTGCAATGCTGTGAGCAGGCCCCACCCCTCTGTTTTGGTCCTTTTGATGACATCATCTTGATGAGACAGTAAAAAGTCCATTTGTAATGACAGCAATAGGCATTTACAGAGCTTACCCGGGTTAGGTGGAAACAGATCAGACACGGGAATAACCCGTGTCGAAGTGTAGTGGAAACGGGGGAGCCGACACGGGTTGTAGCCGTGTTAAACATCCCGGATCGGACACGGTACGTAGGTGGAAAAGGGTTATAAGAGTGCAGTAAGTGACACTGCATAAGCCAACATTACAGTACCTGTCACAGCTGCAGCATTAATTAATCCTTTGCTCCCATACTATAGCAAGAAATATAGTTAATACAGAAACATCTGCATTACATAGAGATGGAGCCGCACTCATATAGTGCGGCTCCATCGCAGGCGCGCACTCCCGGCGTGACTAGGAGATCCGTCCGCCTAGCCCCACCGGGAGTGCACAGAGACGCTCTCCCATTCTAGTGAATGGGGCGCGTCTCCGTCACAGGTGCGCGTGCCCGGACGGAGACGCTCTCGGCGTTAGGCGCACCTAGGCACAAATGGAGCCACAAGTGAAAAGGTGGGGAGTGGGGGTAGATGTATGCACTGTATAGAATCTTAAGCAAGCCCAGGGAAGGTGCTGGAGTTCCCCTAGTGAACTCCCTGAATATACTGAATATATATTTATTTCATTACCCTAAACTGGTATGTGAATTATTTTATTATGTTTATCGTGTTTTATATGAATTAAAAGTCATTTTATATTCTACATTATCACACCTACTTATTAGACACCTAGCAACAGGGTGTTAAGGATCCAGCGCCCTAAAGGGGGTGCAAAAAATTCCTTCTTTGTACAGATGGGGTCATGACTGGCGTGGCTCCACCTGTAAGTGACTGGATGCTGCAAACACGAGCAACTTAGACCATGTCAGCTTCTTAAGTAATACAGGTTGAGTATCCCATATCCAAATATTCCAAAATACGGAATATTCCGAAATACGGACTTTTTTGAGTGAGAGTGAGATAGTGAAACCTTTGTTTTTTGATGGCTCAATGTACACAAACTTTGTTTAATACACAAAGGTATTAAAAATATTGTATTAAATGACCTTCAGGCTGTGTGTATAAGGTGTATATGAAACATAAATGATTTGTGTGAAAGTAGACACACTTTGTTTAATGCACAAAGTTATAAAAAATATTGGCTAAAATGACCTTCAGGCTGTGTGTATAAGGTGTATATGAAACATAAATGCATTCTGTGCTTAGATTTAGGTCCCATCACCATGATATCTAATTATGGTATGCAATTATTCCAAAATACGGAAAAATCCCATATCCAAAATACCTCTGGTCCCAAGCATTTTGGATAAGGGATACTCAACCTGTATACATAATTACAGCTTGAATTAGCAGTCGGCTAATTGAAACGAACAATCCACTCAGTGAAGTGCAGCTCATTACCAGTAACTGATAGCTGCATCCATAGACTAGTAATTAAAGGATCTAGCGACCCAATTACCAAAGGCTACTGCCTATGTCAGTGACAGCTTCCTGTAAGGGAATAGAGTTGTAAAGCAATCAGTTTCCCTTTCAATGGGCTATTGCCATTAGATATATAAAGTTAGGGCACTGCAGGAATTAGTCAGAAAGACAATACAATCACTAAGGGGTCTAGATAGAGATAAAGTAGATGGAGATAAAGTCATACATGCCGACATCCTGGCTCCTCTCTCTGGGAGAGAGCAGCCAGGTCGGCTCAGCAGGGGGGCGGGTTTATGACACGGATAGGGGCGGGGCGGAGGCAAAACAGGGGCGGTGGAGGCGGAACAGGGGAGGGGTTATCGCGGCACTTCATTTAAGCCACGCCCCCTGCTATGTAATGCCGCGATTACCGGCATTATACAGCAGGGGGCGTTGCTATGATGACGCGATTCAGCAAGAATCACGTCATCGACTGCCCGAACCGCCCACTTTACTCACTAAGTGGCCGGCCGGGAAGGGGGGCCCCTAAAAAATCAGGAGACTTGCCTGCTCTTCCGGGGGGGCGGGAGGGTCACCCGATTTTCGGGAGCCTCCCGCCCATTCCGGGAGAGTAGGCAAGTATGGATAAAGTACCAGCCAGCTCCTAACTGCCATGTCACAGGCTGTGCTCAAGTCAAGGAGGATTGTTAAATTGTAAACTATCCACAGAAAGGGAAAATACAGAACATTTACTTCACAACTCACCCCGTCTTCAGGAAATAGACCTTTTAAGTGCACACAAAACTTTATATATAGCAATGTATAACTGACAGTGGTAATACGGGGGGCCCCAACTGTTGAATTGCTGTAATGTAATTGCTTCTTTTTTGAAGTTTAGGGGTCTATTTACTAAGCCTAGGATGGAGATAAAGTGGATGGAAATAAAGTACAAGCCAATCAGCTCCTTACTGCCATGTCACAGGCTGGGTTTGAAAATGACAATTAGGAGCCGATTGGCTGGTACTTTATCTCCGTCCAAGTCTTAGTAAATAGACCCCTGAGTGTGATAAGTTGAAATTGACTTTTTCTGCTTTGTAGATGTGCATGCTCTGTTCATAGTTATTATCAAATGTGAAACTTTTTCTTGAGTTCACAGTACAGAGAGAGCTTTATCGACGCGATCCAGATAAATTCCTACAACTAAATTGTAAAGTTAATGTCTGTGAGTAATCTACCTTGAATTGCATTGTGTTGTGAACTGACATTGATAAATAAATTCCTGTCAGACTTCCATGATACTTACCTTGGTGGGTGTCACAAGTTCCTGCTATGCATACTTGCCTACTTTTGAAAAAGCATTTCAGGGAGATGTGAAAGTAACACCTATCAACACAGGCGTGTACTGCTACATGAGAGATGCGTGCCATGAAAATGACTTACATCCAAATGTAAATGAGCCCCAAAGTCAGTAAGATCTATTTGTTGAAGAAAAGTCACTGATATTTTGCTGATTTGTTTGTGTATTGTGTTTTACAAGAGGTATATACTGTAAGTGGCCATAGGGGTCATTGTGCCTTATAACCAATGCAGGGAAATGGCAGTAATGATCCTATTTGAATGTATGTATCTCTGATTTATTTCCCCCCCAAGAATGTAATAGCTGCATAATGGGGGTAAGGTGCAATCAGGGAGATTGCTGGACTTTTCAGGGAGTGAGGGAGATTGCTGCTATTTCAGGGAGTCTCCTGCAAAATGAGGGAGGGTAGGCTACTATGCTGCTATGTTTTAATGGGGGATTGATTGGACCTCTTGGCTGTTATTTTTTATAATTCTTTGTCCCTTACATTTTGTGACTTGCTGATCTCTCTGCTGTCACGTAGTGTCTTCAAAATAAAAGTAAAAAAAAAAAACATAAAAATTAATTAATTTATTTAAAAAGAAATAGATAAGAACAAATCAATGATACTGATATATACTGTAAGCAAAATATATTTTGGCAATAAATAATGAATGTTCAAATATACAAAAGTGACTTGTAATAAAGATAGTCACAGTGTTTCCTCACTCTCGTGATGATTATATTGGACACAGCTGCTGTACGAAAATATGCTAATACTACAGGACGTGTCTTGAGTAAAAAGATGCTTCCTACATGCCTGTGTGATCCACTGCTATGTCAGAAGATGCAGCATCAAATCACTTGCGTGAACATCTCAGGTTATGCAGGATGGATGGGCTGTTCATGTAGTTGAGGCCAGGAAATCTGCCTCCGAAGACACAGATCCTGGAGCGTCATGCTACCAAGCTCTGCCCACTCCTCACACCCAAACGCCCACAGTATGTCAATCAGGCTGCGGCACAGGGGGCACTGCGTGTGACCACACAGGATCTGTAATGCACATGCGCAGAACAGGGATGATCCAACACAGGCCCAGGGCTGCAGAGAGGGGTGGGGGAACTAATTATCTGGGTTCGGCTTGTTGAGGGGATCCGGCAGGGTCCCGCCACCGGACCCCCTCTTACCTGACAGCAGCAGCATATTTCACCAGCCCAGCTGCTGTGTATTAGGCTGCAGTGAGGTCAGAGATCCTGCTGCCACTGACTAGCAGCATGTCTTTGCCTGTGCGAGTGGAGGGAATCACATAGAGTGCAACCCCCTATGGATTTGCTCCTGGCTGAGGGGCTCAAGGTATCACCCTGCTCATTATGCCGTGCCGCTACAGATGTCATATTTTGAGAAGGGGTGTGGCCACGTCTCCCCCAATTAGGCCATCCCCCCAAATCTAACCTGGTGCCGCAGAGCTGTCTACAGTACCACACTGGCCAAGTACAGTGGGGCATGTTTGTGGAATTGTGGACACTTGCAGTCCAGGAACAATATGCATATATGTCTCAGAAAGTTGTATTATTTGTAGGTGGCCATTGGCAGGTGGTTGTGTTTGGCTGTTGATGAATGCTCTGCTGACAATGATTGGTGCTTTTTTTGGGCATAGATTATACTTTCATTAGTGTGTTTAAGGAATGTTTTTGCATATGTGAGATGGGGTGGGTTTTGCAGTATTAGAGATGTTTTTGTTATATCACTAATAGTGAATGTGTTTTTTTGCACATAAAATAATAGAATTTTAATACCTACCGGTAAATCCTTTTCTCTTAGTCCGTAGAGGATGCTGGGGACGCTTCAAGAACCATGGGGTATAGACGGGATCCGCAGGAGACATGTGCACTTTAAGACTTTAAATGGGTGTGAACTGGCTCCTCCCTCTATGCCCCTCCTCCAGACCTCAGTTATAGGAACTGTGCCCAGGAAGACGGACATTTAGAGTAAAAAGATTTATTGTTAAACTAAGGGTGAGATACATACCAGCTCACACCACAACACACCGTACAACATGGCATTCAACGAAACTCCAGTTAACGGCATGTACAAAAAAATCAGCAACAGGCTGACCATAACCGAAACACAACCTTTGTGTAACACAAGCAATAATACTAACAAGCACTGCAGATAGAGTCCGCACTGGGACGGGCGCCCAGCATCCGCTACGGACTAAGAGAAAAGGATTCACCGGTAGGTATTAAAATCCTATTTTCTCATACGTCCTAGAGGATGCTGGGGACGCTTCAAGAACCATGGGGTTTATACCAAAGCTCCAAAACGGGCGGGAGAGTGCGGATGCCTCTGCAGCACCGATTGACCAAACATGAGGTCCTCATCAGCCAGGGTATCAACCTTGTAGAATTTTGCAAAAGTGTTTGAACCCGACCAAGTAGCTGCTCGGCAAAGCTGTAATGCCGAGACCCCTCGGGCAGCCGGCCAAGATGAGCCCACCTTCCTGGTAGAATGGGCCTTCACTGACTTCGGTAATGGCAGTCCAGCAGTAGAATGAGCATGCTGACTCATATTACAGATCCAGCGTGCAATAGTCTGCTTGGAAGCAGGAGCCCCAATCTTGTTGTGAGCATATAGGACAAACAGAGCCTTCGTTTTCCTAATCTGAGCCGTTCTGGCGACATAAATTCTCAAAGCCCTGACCACAACGAGAGACTTTGAGTCAGTCAAGGCTTCCGTAGCCACAGGTACCACAATAGGCTGGTTTATGTGAAACGATGAAACCACCTTTGGTAGAAATTGCTGACGAGTTCTCAACTCCGCTCTATCCATGTGAAAGACCAAATAGGGGCTCTTGTGAGACAAGGCCGCTAATTCAGACACCCACCTTGCGGACGCCAAGGCCAACAGCATGACCACCTTCCAAGTGACAAATTTCAACTCAACCTTCTGTAAAGGTTCAAACCAATGTGACTGAAGGAATTGCAACACCACATTAAGATCCCATGGTGCCACTGGGGGCACAAATGGATGTTGGATGTGCAGCACTCCCTTCACAAAAGTCTGAACTTCTGGAAGGGAAGCCAATTCTTTTTGAAAGAAAATTGATAAAGCTGAAATTTGTACTTTTATTGAGCCCAATTTTAGACCCGCATCCACACCTGCTTGCAAAAAATGGAGAAAACGCCCCAGCTGAAACTCTTCCGTAGGAGCCTTCTTGGATTCACACCAAGACACATATTTTCTCCAAATACGGTGGTAATGCTTCGCCGTTACTTCCTTTCTAGCCTTAAGCAGTGTGGGAATGACTTCACCCGGAATACCCTTTCGGGCTAGGATTTGGTGTTCAACCGCCATGCTGTCCAATGCAGCTGCGGTAAGTCTTGGGACACACACGGCCCCTGCTGTAACAGATCCTCTCCTAGAGGTAGAGGCCAGGGATCTCCTATGAGTAATTCCTGGTACGAGGACCTTCTTGGCCAATCTGGAACAATGAGGATCGCCTGAACCTTTGTTCTTCTTATGATCTTTATCACCTTTGGAATGAGTGGAAGTGGAGGGAACACACAGACCGTCTGAAACACCCACAGAGTCACTAGGGCGTCCACCGCTATTGCTTGAGGGTCCCTCGACCTGGAACAATATTTCTGAAGTTTCTTGTTGATGCGCGACGCCATCATGTCTACTTGAGGAATTCCCCAATGACCTGTCACTTCTGCAAAAACTTCTTGATGAAGATCCCACTCTCCCGGATGGAGATTGTGTCTGCTGAGGAAGTCTGCTTCCCAGTTGTCCATGCCTGGAATGGAGACCGCTGACAGAGCGCTTGCATGTTTTTCCGCCCAACGGAGAACTTTCGTGGCCTCCGCCATTGCCGCTCTGCTCTTTGTTCCGCCCTGGCGGTTTATGTACGCCACTGCTGTTATGTTGTCCGACTGAATCAGGACGGGCAGACCGCAAAGAAGAAGTTCTGCTTGCAGAAGGGCGTTGTAAATGGCCCTTAATTCCAGTATGTTTATGTGCAGACAAGCTTCCTGGCTTGACCATTTTCCCTGGAAATTTTCACCCTGTGTGACTGTTCCCCAGCCTCGGAGACTTGCATCCGTGGTCACTAGGATCCAATCCTGGACCCCAAACCTGCGTCCCTCTAGGAGGTGAGAACTGTGCAGCCACCACAGGAGAGATACTCTGGTCCTGGGAGATAGGATTATTTTCCGGTGCATGTGCAGGTGAGACCCGGACCACTGGTCCAACAGGTCCCACTGAAACACCCTGGCATGGAATCTGCCAAATGGAATGGCCTCGTAGGCCGCCACCATCTTCCCCAGCAACCGGGTGCATTGATGAATCGATACCCTCGCTGGTTTTAGAATCCCTTTGACCATGTTCTGGATTTCCAGCGCTTTTTCCACTGGAAGAAAAACTCTCTGTAAGTCCAGTATCATGCCCAGGAATGACAGTCGTCTTGTCGGAACCAACTGTGACTTTGGCAAATTTAGGAGCCAACCATGTTGTTGCAGAATTGTCAGGGAGAGCGTGACTTTTTTAGCAATGCTCCTTGGATCTCGCCTTTATCAGGAGATCGTCCAAGTACGGGATAATTGTAACTCCCTGCTTGTGCAGGAGAACCATCATTTCCGCCATTACTTTGGTGAAAATTCTCGGAGTCGTGGAGAGACCAAACGGCAACGTCTGAAATTGGTAATGACAATCCTGAACAGCAAACCTCAGGTAAGCCTGATGCGGAGGATATATGGGGACATGTAAGTAGGCATCTTTTATGTCGACTGACACCAAAAAAATCCCCCCCCCCCCCTCCAGACTGGAAATCCCTGCTCGGAGAGATTCCATCTTGAATTTGAATCTTCTCAGGTAGAAATTGAGGGATTTTAGGTTCAGAATTGGTCTGACTGAGCCATCCGGCTTTGGGACGACGAACAGGCTTGAATAAAACCCTTCACTCTGTTGTGACGGGGGTACCGTGACAATGACTTGCTGTTGACACAGCTTTTGTATCGCAGCGCACACTACTTCCCTTTCCGGAAGAGAAACTGGCAAGGCTGATTTGAAAAATCGTGGGGGGGCACGTCTTGAAACTCCAGTTTGTACACTTGGGACAATATTTCTAACACCCAAGGATCCAGGCCCGAGTGAAACCAGACCTGACTGAAGAGTTGGAGACGTGCCCCCACCGGTGCGGACTCCTGTAGAGGAGCCCCAGCGTCATGCAGTGGACTTGGCAGAAGCCGGGGAGGACTTCTGCTCCTGGGAACCTACCACAGCAGGTGGCCTTTTTCCCTTTCTCTACCTTTAGAGGCAAGGAAGGATGACCCTCTTCCTTTTTTGTATTTATTGGGCCGAAAGGACTGCATCTGATAGTGAAGCATCTTTTTCTGTTGTGCAGGGACATAAGGTAGAAATGATGACTTACCCGCGGTAGCCGTAGATACCAGGTCAGCGAGGCCGTCACCAAATAAGACACCACCTTTATACAGGAGAGCCTCAATAGCTTTCTTAGTGTCGGCATCAGCATTCCATTGATGAATCCACAGTGCTCTCCTGGCCGAGACTGCCATGGCATTGGCCCTTGATCCCAACAGGCCAATATCCCTTGCAGCATCCTTTAGGTAGGCTGCAGCGTCCCTGATATAACCGAGAGTCAAAAGATTGCTATCCCTATCCAAGGTATCTATGTCAGATGTCAAGTTATCTGCCCACTTTCCAATAGCGCTACTCACACATGCCACCCAGGTCTGAGCAGCGTACCCGTAGTGACATAAATGGATTTTAAGGTAGTTTCCTGCTTACGATCCGCAGGGTCCTTTAGGGCAGCCATGTCAGGAGACGGAAGCGCCACCTTTTTGGACAGACGTGACAGAGCTTTATCCACATTGGGGGTTGACTCCCACTTTTCCCTGTCCTCAGAGGGGAATGGATATGTTATCAGAATTCTTTTGGGAATCTGTAACTTTTTGTCAGGAGTTTCCCAAGCTTTTTCAAAAAGAGTGTTCATCTCATGAGAGGGGGGAAACGTTACCTCAGGTTTTTTCCCCTTATACAAACAGACCCTTGTATCAGGAATAGTAGGGACTTCTGAATACTCTTAGCCAGTTTAGGATTCAATCTGGCATCACTATAGTCGTCCATGACGGTATCTGTATCTGTTATCTGGGTAATTGAACGCTTTTCTGACCCCGAGGGGGTCTGGACCTGAGACAAGGCGTCCTCCATGGATTTTCTCCATGTTTGGGTCTGAGAATCAGATTTATCCAGCCTTTTAGTCAATAACGCCACATTTGCATTCAACATACTCAACATATCTACCCAATCAGCTGTCGGCGGTGCCAACAGGGTCACTCCCAGCGCCTTATCTGCCCCCACTCCAACTTCCTCCGGGAGGAGCACTCAGCCTGAGACATGTCGACACGCACGTATCGACACGCACAATCACACTGGGCTATAGGGGACAGACTCACAGGAAAGCCTGTTAGAGAAACACAGAGGGAGTTTACCAGCTCACAACCCAGCGCCTATCCCGGTACTGAGACTTCCTACACACTGCCTCAGACCTGTTAGCACTTTATATCAAATGATAATAGCACCAAATTACTGACACCCCCCCCCCCCCGTTTTGCACCCTGTTACTTGTACAGAAGTGTGGAGGTCAGGGCCAGCATCTCTGCAGCTCCTGTGAAGAGAAAATGGCGCTGGTTAGAGCTGTGAGGGCTAAGCCACGCCCCCTCACCGGGGCGCTTCAGCCCAGCTCAGATTCAAAATTTTTATACTGGCGGGGGCTATATTTAGTGCCTAGGCACTTCTAATATATATTTTAGCCAGTGTTTAACTTCAGTATTCATGCTGCCCAGGGCGCCCCCCCTGCGCCCTGCTAGTGCCGCCGTATGTGTGTGTGGGAGCATGGCGCACAGCGCGACCGCTGTGCGGTACCTCAATACTGAAGTCTTCTGCCGTCACTGAAGTGTTCTTTTCTTCGTAGTACTCACCCGGCTTCTTTCTTCTGGCTCTGCGAGGGGGGTGACGGCGCGGCTCCGGGAACGAGCAGCTAGGCGCACCAAGTGATCGGACCCTCTGGAGCAAGTGGTGTCCAGTAGCCTAAGAAGCAGAGCCTTTGTACTCACAGAAGTAGGGCTGCTTCTCTCCCCTCAGTCCCACGATGCAGGGAGCCTGTTGCCAGCAGTGCTCCCTGAACATAAAAAACCTAACATAAGTCTTTTTACAGAGAAACTCAGGAGAGCTCCCCTGTGTGTGTCCAGTCTCTCTGGGCACAGAATCTGAGGTCTGGAGGAGGGGCATAGAGGGAGGAGCCAGTTCACACCCATTTAAAGACTTAAAGTGCCCATGTCTCCTGCGGATCCCGTCTATACCCCATGGTTCTTGAAGCGTCCCCAGCATCCTCTAGGACGTATGAGAAAAGTGGTTTACAACAAGTAGGATGTGTCTGTGATGTTTACTAGCGTAAACCAAATGTGTGTGTCACCATTGATAACCAGAACACATTTTTAGCCTAGAATATGGATGGAAATTTCTAACCCATTTTATTTTAATCACCTTCGCATCAACTCCCACACTACACTGTTGTCTACCAATAATACATAGGATACTTCACCTGGATAACAACTATTCTGTTGATGCATATAACTCATTTTTAAAATTGCCTCAGGCAAATTTGTGTGCCAAGAAGAAGTACAGGTATGTCCTACTTTGTCCATGGGGTGTGTCCGGCTCAACCCACGGGAGTGTCTAGTGCTGGCAGGGAGATGTCCTGTCCCACCAGGTACTTATATTTCTTTTTAATATATGTTACAGTTAATTATATATATATTTTATCTTTTATGTCTTATTTGTAGAACATCTAAACAAATCAGATGCCCATTTTCAAAACTCATCAGCTGCTACGTGACAAATTTGCAAAGTTATTACAAATATTGTATGTAAAACAAAGATGCAGAGGATTGCACAAACTGAAAAAGAAACATACAAACAGAGTGTAGAGGGTAGTGTAATAAGCAAAGAAAAATGTGTCACTACAAAGAACACCAACAATGAACTATTCATGTCTTAAATAAGAATAAATGCAATAAAGACCTCAAACAAAGAGTGCCCGCAAAAACATAAAAGGCCTAAAAGCAACAGCAAATAAATGTATAAATAATAAATGTAGAAGTTGTGTAGCGTGCAAGGCATGACACAGACTAGTACAGGGCATATCTAGCAGTTGGTATGGGTGTATCTATGTAAACCAAACTGTAAATAACATCACCTGTCCCAAAGCTTCTAGTATTTCTGAACAGTATTTATATAGATATAACGTTTAAGGACAAGACCACTCCATTTAAAAATATTGGAACAATATGGAGCATAGTGAGCTCTAGCAATAATGGTGGTCATTCCGAGTTGTTCGCTCGTTGCCGATTTTCTCTATATTGCGATTAGTCACTTACTGCGCATGCGCAATGTTCGCAGAGCGCATGCGCTTAGTTATTTTACTCAAAAGTTAGGTTTTTTACTCACGGCATTACGAGGTTTTTTCTTTGTTCTGCTGATCGTAGTGTGATTGACAGGAAGTGGGTGTTTCTGGGCGGAAACTTGCCGTTTTATGGGAGTGTGTGAAAAAACGCTGCCGTTTCTGGGAAAAACGCGGGAGTGGCTGGAGAAACGGGGGAGTGTCTGGGCGAACGCTGGGTGTGTTTGTGACGTCAAACCAGGAACGACAAACACTGAACTGATCGCACTGGAAGAGTAAGTCTCGAGCTACTCAGAAACTGCAAAGAAAAATCTTTTCGCAATATTGCGAATACTTTGTTCGCAATTCTGCTAAGCTAAGATACACTCCCAGAGGGCGGCGGCTTAGCGTGTGCACTGCTGCGAAAAGCGGCTAGCGAACAACTCGGAATGAGGGCCAATAACTTTTGCAAGAGTGGAAACACACAGAACATATTTCTAAATAACTTTGCTACATTGCTCCTCCAGATTGAGGCCAACCGAGCAAGTTTTGGGCACCAATGGAAGCAGTATAGGAGTCAACCTAAAATGTGCCCAGACCAGACTCCAAAAATCATAGACAGAAGGATATTCCCCCCCCAATGTTGCCAAAAGACACAGAAGACTCACATTTGGAGAAGTGAGTGCAAACTCATATTCACAACAAAGAAAGAGGAGTCCAATATACTCTGTAACACATAATAGTGAACCTGCTGCTATTTAACGTGATGTTCTTAATGGAACTTAAAATCTGTCCACACTCTTCGTCATTAAGAGTACTTTCACTTTCTGATTCTCACACCCTATTACATTCAACCCATACATTACAACATCCGCAACTTGCAGAAATGTGGTCCTCTGAGTTTTTAGGATTTGGACAGCCATGTAATTTTTAGATATGCTGAAGGAAACAGGTGGAACAAAACTGAGTGTAGGTTTACTTTTTTTTTTTTTTTTACAATTTAGGCCACCAGATATATTGAGACTATGACTAGACTAGTGTATTATGAACTCCAGGGTGGCTGTGAGAGCATAATGGATTCTCTTGTATATTTCTTGTTGGTGTGTAGGAGTGGAGATGAAAAGCTTGGAGAGGACATGGACATCACCAAATGCTTGGCTTCCTCCTTTGTAATGCTTTGCCAGGCCTTTACTACAGCTGTCTTTAGTTGTTTGTTCTGCCTTTAGTTTTCTCTTTAGCAAGTAATTGGCTCAGCCATTGTAGAATTTCCCACTTCTTTGCCTTAAGAAACTCCTGGGTTTTTAGCCAGATCCTGAAAAAAAAAAGTGTGGACACTGAAAGCGACTTGATTGGGGTCCAGTTGGTGGGTACTGAAAGTGACTTGATAGGGGTCCAGTGGATGGGTTTTCTCAAATGGCTTCCTTCATATATGAGACCAACCTTAGTGCATTTGGGGGGTAATTCTGAGTTCATCGCAGCAGGATTTTTGTTAGCAGTTGGGCAAAACCATGTGCACTGCAGGGGAGGCAGATATAACATGTGCAGAGAGAGTTAGATTTGGGTGTGGTGTGTTCAATCTGCAATCTAAATTGCAGTGTAAAAATAAAGCAGCCAGTATTTACCCTGCACAGAAACAAAATAACCCACTTAAATCTAACTCTCTCTGCACATGTTATATCTGCTTCCCCTGCAGTGCACATGGTTTTGCCCAACTGCTAACAAAAATCCTGCTGCGATCAACTCAGAATTACCCCCTTGGTTCCTTGTATTAAGTCCACTTTTTGCATTTGGTACTGAATAAATTAATGGTTAGATTTAGCTCCATACCTGTCCCCACTGACACCCTCAGTTCTCTTTAGGTTGTATCTGCCCCTACATGCGCCCCTGGCTTGCTGTAGGTATTATTAGAGTCCTATGTGTTGGTGGGGACTTTGCCCCTTGGAATTTTGAGGAATAATGTGAAAAAATAGGAATTTAATACCCACCGGTAATTCCTTTTCTCCTAGTCCGTAGTGGATACTGGGGTCTTGTACTTTAGTACCATGGGGTATAGATCGGGTCCACGCACTTTAAAACTTTTAGTGTGTGTATGTGTGTGCTGGCTCCTCCCCTCTATGCCCCTCCTACCAGACTCAGTCTAGGAAAACTGTGCCCGAGGAGACGGACATAATATGAGAGAAGAACAATACAACAGCGGTGAGGCAACAAGCCAACACACAACCACGAAAGAAAGGAGGGCGCTAACCAGAACATAGGATAGCAACACCAACCTAACCAGGATATCACAGCTATCCCAACAACATAATGGTACCACAACACCTGTCCAACCAAATACTTACAAAGGTAAGCTGGAGCGAAGCACTGAGGCGTGCACCCAGTATCCACTACGGACTAGGAGAAAAGGAATTACCGGTAGGTATCAAATTCCTATTTTCTCTTATGTCCTAGTGGATACTGGGGTCTTGTACTTTAGTAACATGGTGAAGTCCCAAAGCTCCCAAATGGGTGGGAGAGTGCTGAGACCCCTGTAAAACTGCCTGACCAAACTAAGGTGTTATGAGCCACGGCTGTGGCTCATTTCCATTTTTGCATTTTGGTTATGTATTTTATGTTATACTTCTGTTTATGTTCCCCGTGGTTGTCATGGGGTGCTCGGATCTCACCCTTAAGGAGAGGATACTGTTATGAACCACAGGTAGTGGTTCATTCCTATTTTATGTTTATAAGTTGTCTTGCAGGCCAGGATTTCCCGTTGCTCTGTTTAAGAATACTCTTGTTTGCTGCCGGTGGTGAGTCTGTGTAATTGCAGCTTGTTCCCATGTGTTCAGCCTCACCTAGCTGCTAATTGCATCTTGTCAGTTTGGAGTCATGCAACAGGGCAGCTGCATGACATAATTAATTAGGCCTCTCTGTTATATGCTGGCTGAGTGCAATTCACAGATGCTGGTGATATTTCTAGGTTTCCAGTCTTTCAGAGTGCTTGAGTTCTGAGCTTGTTCCTGCCAGTTCCTGAGCTCCTGTCTAGCAGTGTCTGTCTAGCTGCTTCCTGTGTCGATTCCTGTGTCAGTCCCTGTGTCGATTCCTGTGTCTGATCCCGTGTCCTGCCGTGAAGCGTTCCTGTCCAGAAGTCCTGTGGCTTTGCCTATGCCTGGTCGAGTTTCTGGCTTCTTGGTGTCCACCGGTCTGTCGTTTGGGATTCTGCCTGTCCTCCAGTTCTGAGAGTCTGTGTCGGCAGCATTGGGGGTTCCTGTCCGTTTGGCAGTATTTGTACCGGTTCCGTGAGTAGCGGCTTTGCCGCGTCCGTCGGCCTAGGCCGCTGCATTCCTTGGTTGTATCTGTCACTAGTGTTTTGCAGAGGGTTCTGCTTATGCTGTCACCGCCGGTACACAAAAGTATTGTGTCAGCGTGTGGTCAGCATTTCCTTTGTTGTTCTTTTCCTTTGGCGGCAAGCCGCACATACATTTAGTTTTAGGCTAGTTAGTAGCCCCTGGCTTTGGTTGTTTCAGTTAGAAGGCCCCTTGTTATTACCCTGTCTCAGTTCACGCTTTGTCTCTCTTTAAGACCTGAGGGGGCATCGGAGTTGGGCAGACCTAATCCGCCCTTCAAACGCGGCTGCCATGGGCCCAAGAAACCATAGTCCTTCAAGCGTGAATTGACAACACGGGTAAAACAACGGAGGTAGGGTGCCAGGGGCTATTTCCGTTCCATTTCTCCAAATCCAGTATTACGTCCTGGTGCTCTGGACTCACTTCATAACATCTCCCTTGTTCTGAGCACCAGGAACCTAACATAAGGTCATCCTTGGCCAAGGTATTGAACCTATAGAATTTAACAAACATGTTCGAACCAGACCAAGTTGCAGCTTGACACAACTCTAGGGCCGATAGACCCCGGGCAGCCGCCCAGGAAGACCCCACCGACCTCATTGAGTGGGCCTGAACAGACTTCGGATAGGGCAGAGCCGCCGAAGTATATGCCTGTTGAATGGTCAACCTGAGCCAACGAGCAATAGATTGCTTGGAAGCTGGCCGACCAATCTTGGAGGCATCATAAAGGACAAACAGCGAGTCAGATTTCCGATGACGGGCCGTCCGTTTTATATAAATCTTCAGAGCCCTGACTGCATCCAAGGACTCAGGACCAACGGAAGCATCAGACAACACCGGAACCACAATAGGCTGATTCACATGAAAGGCTGACACCACTTTAGGCAAAAACTGGCGGCGGGTCCTACGTTCCGCCCTGTCATCATGAAAAAACAAATAAGGGCTCTTAAAGGATAAGGCCTCTAATTCAGAGACACGCCTGGCAGACGCCAATGCCAATAACATCACCGTCTTCCAGGTGAGAAATTTCAACTCCACCCTCTGTAAAGGTCAAACCAATCCGATTGGAGAAAGGACAGAACCACATTGAGGTCCCACGGAGCCATGGGAGGTACGAAGGGCGGATGCATATGAAGAACTCCTTTTAGGAAAGTTTGTACTTCCGGCAACATGGCAAGTTGTTTCTGGAAGAAAATAGAGAGCACCGAAATCTGGACATTGATGGTGCCTAAACGTAGGCCCATATCCACTTCCGCTTGCAGGAAAAGTAGAAAACGACCAATTCTAAATTCCACGGTAGAAACCTTTCTACTTTCACACCAGGAAATATACTTTTTCCAGATACGATGATAATGTTTTGACGTAACCATCTTCCTGGCCTGGATCATGGTGGAAATAACTCGGGAGGGAAGACCCTTTCTTGCTAGAATCTCCGTCTCAACTACCAAGCCATCAAACATAGCCGCCGTAAGTCTGGATAGACGAACGGACCTTGCTGAAGATCGTCTCGGAGCGGTAGAGGCCAGGGATCCTCCAGAGTCATGGCTAGGAGGTCCGAGTACCACGCCTCACGAGGCCAATCTGGGACAATTAGAATTGCCCGAACGCTTTCCCTTCTTAGTCTTTTTAGTACCCTTGGGATCAGCAGTAGAGGAGGGACCAGGTACACAAACTGGTACGTCCACGGTGTCGTCAGCGTGTCCACTGCTACAGCCTGCGGATCCCTCATACTGGAACAGTAACAGCATAGCTTCTTGTTGAAATAAGAAGCCATCAGATCTATCTGCGGACAGCCCCACCGGTGAATCAACTGTTGAAACACCTGGGGATGTATGCCCCATTCCCCCGGATGGAGGTCGTGCCTGCTGAGAAAGTCCGCTTCCCAGTTGTCTACTCCTGGAATGAAGATGGCCCTTGCGTTGGCCTCCACCCAGAGGAGGATTTTTGACACATCTCGCATCACCGCTCATCTTCTTGTTCCCCCTTGTCGGTTTATGTATGCCACCATCGTGGCGTTGTCCGATTGAACCTGGATCGCCTTATTCTTCAGGAGATGGGAGGCTTGTAGAAGAGCATTGTAAATTGCCCTGAGTTCCAGGCTGTTTATCGGCAAAGCTGATTCCTGAACAGACCATAACCCCTGGAACTGGGCCCCTTGGGTCACCTCTCCCCAACCCTGGAGGCTGGCATCCATCGTCAGTAGAACCCACAAGTGGTTACTGAAACTTCTGCCCTCCACCAGGTGAGGAATTTGAACCCACCACAGTAGAGAAATCCAGGCTTTCGGAGATAGGAACACTTCCTGATGCATATGAAGGTGAGAACCCGATCATTTGTCTAGCAGATCCAGTTGAAATGGTCGGGCTTGAAACCTGCCATATTGGATTGCCTCATACGCAGCCACCATCTTGCTCAGTAATCGGATGCAAAGATGTATGGACACCCTGCGAGGACTGAGTACCGAGCAGACCATAGCCTGGATAGTCAAGGCCTTGTACATCAGGAGAAACACCTTTTAAGATACCTATCCAGAATCATTCCCAGGAACTGAAGACGTTGGGTCGGTTTCAGGTGAGATTTCTGAAAATGTAGGATTCACCCATGATCCGTAATTAGGCGAGTTGTCAGATCGATGCTGTGCGGTAGACGGTCCCTGGACACAGCCTTTATTAGGAGATCATCAAAATAGGGGACTATGTTCACTCCCATCATGCGCAGTTGCTGCATCATCTCCGCCATGACCTTGGTGAAGACCCTCGGAGCTGTGGATAATCTAAAGGGCAGGGCCTGAAACTGGAAATGGTCATCCAATATGGCGAACCTGAGGTAAGCCTGATGAGGGGGCCACATGGGAATGTGTAGGTAAGCATCCTTGACATCCAGAGACACCAGGAACTCTCCCTCCTCCAGAGCGCACACCACCGGCCGCAAGGATTCCATATTGAATTTGAACACACGCAGAAACGGGTTAGAGACTTCAAGATGGGGCGCACAGAAACATTTGGTTTGGGAACGACAAAGAGACTGGAGTAAAAACCCCTGCTGCGTAACTCAGGAGGTACAGGAACTATCACCCCTGTCTGCAAAAGTTTTTGAATAGCCTCTTGCAAAGTAACTTTTGCTGTGGGTAAAGCTGGTAAACCTGACTTGAAAAACCTGTGAGGAGGTAGTGCTTGAAATTCCAGCTGCTATCCTTGGGAAATGAGGTCCCTCACCCAAGGATCCCGGCAGGACTCCACCCACATGTTGGCGAAGTGTTGAAGGGGAGCACCTACCTGAAAGTCGCCTTGCTATTGGGGCCAACCGTCACGCGGAAGGCTTAGCAGCAGGGGATCCTGTGGTCTGGTCCAGGGAGACAGCAGGTGCAGGTTTACGGGACTTACCACGAGAACCTCTGGAAGTGGTGGAGACCCCTCCGCCTCTGAACTGTGCCACACGAAAGGACTGCAAGAAGGGTCCGGTGTAAGAACGTCTAGAAGGTGGTACACCCGTCCGCAGATAGGTAGACTTACCTGCCGTTGCTTGGGAGATCCATTTATTTAATTTGTCTGCAAACAAGGCATCACCTGTAAAGGGAAGATTTTCCACACCCTTTTTGGAATCAGCGTCAGACGACCACTGACGTAACCACAGAGCTCTGCGCGCCTAAACAGCCATAGCAGTAGTGCGACCATTTATCTTACACAACTCTTTAATAGCCTCACTTATAAAATTTGCAGCATCCTGTATATGTTGCAGAAGAGTAATGACCTCATCCCGGGGAAGAGTCTAAACCATCAATAACATTATCAGACCACTTGACAACCGCCCTGGAGATCCACCCGCAAACTATTGTGGGGCATTGTGCTGCGCATGCTGCCGTATAAATTGCCTTAAGCGTGGTCTCACTTTTATGGTGAGCTGGCTCCTTCAGGGATATAGCCCCAGGAACAGGCAGTACCAATTTCTTAGACAATCTGGATAGATGTATCTGGGGGGGTTTTCCCCAGACCTTCCTGTCCTCAGCTGGAAGGGGAAAGGTAGATAAAAACCTCTGAGGAATTTTTTTATCAGGGTTTAACCAAGCCTCCCCGGCCAGGGAGTTTAACTCTTTAGACACCGGAAAGGTAGCCGAACTCTTGGGTCTAACATTAAAGTATATCTCCTCATCCGGTTCCACCTCCTGATCCGGTATGTGGAGGACCTCTCTTACAGCAGAAATGAGAGCCTCCACCCCAGGGGAGAGAGAGCTGTCCTCGTCCAAATCATCAACATCCACATCTGGCTGATCAGAATTAGACTGGAGACCCTGTGGCAGTGAGCGTTTATGTGAAGTCACTAGAGGGGGCTGAGAAGCCTTCTTGGCATCTGCTGCTTAAGCCACACAATCAATGGAGTGTTTTAATACCTGTCTCTCTCTTTTAGCTGCAGCTAATTCTAAATTTACATTCAGAATCATGCTTTTAAAGCTATCCAACCAGTGAGGTGCTTGTGAACTCTGTCCCTGTGGAGATAAGGAACATTGCTCACACATAAGAGATCCCGCAGAAGACGGGGTAGAATTACAAGCAGCACATATAACCATGTCCACAGACATCCTTCACAATGGTAATAAAGCGCAGCCCACTGACCCAACACCTCCACACAGACCCTAGAGAGCCCCAGGAGTGTCACTGAGGGGCGGACACCAGCACACAGAACACAGCACCACAACGTATTAAAGTATGTGTATGACCTGATAACAGTGTAGCTGCGCTACCGCTGGCATGCTCCCCCCTCCGTATGACCCCCTAGTACCAGTTGTACAGCCTGTGACTGCGTGGGTACTGGAGCAGTGTGCATGCAGCCTGTCAGATCGCAGCAGCAGGAAATGGTGCCTTCCCGTCGCTGATCCCGCTCGGGGAAGCCCCGCCCCTTGTAATGCCACGTGGTCCCAACGGTTTATACTGGCCACGTTTTACAAGAAACACAAGTAAATGCCTTTTTAACAGTACACACAAAGCCTTGAGACAGTGGGGGTCATTCCTGAACTGTTCGCACGCTGCGGTTCATCGCAGCTGTGCGAATGGGTCGTAACTGCGCATGTGCGGCGGACGCATTGCGCAGGCGTGTCATTGCCCAGCCATGGCCGTCGCCGGGCAGCAATGCCACGTACGAAGAAATCGGTTGCAGCGGCAATCGCAAGAAGATGGACAGGAGGAAGGTGCTTCCGGGCGTGGAGATCCAAACAGGTGTGTCCAGGCGTTTGGAGGGCGGATGTCTTACGTCAATTCCAGGACCTTCATCGCTGGATCCATCGCAAAGGGTAAGTAACTGCAGGGCTAGTCTTGTTTTACACAAAACTTTTTTAGCATAGCAGGGCTGCACAAATGATCGCAGCCTTGCTATGCTAAAATACACTCCTCCATAGGCGGCGTCTAGTTGAACACACGAGCAGCAAAAAATTGCTACGTGCGATCAACTCGGAATGAGGGCCAGTGAGCACTGTGGGGCAATAGCACAGAGACAGTTCATCCGTGGTGGTCACCTGCCGCCAAACTGCACCTGGGACCCGCTAACTGGAACCCCGGTGTACCGCTCACTGCACCTGGGTCTTCAGCATCTGTTAGAGGGTGGCGACTAGCTGCTGGCTTGGGCACACATACTAATGATGTGTGATCAGTACCTCAGGAGCTCAGTGTCCTGTCAGCTGGGATTATGAACCATTAACCCTCAGGAGGTTGGTTCAGTCCCCACTCTAAGTCCCACGAAGCAGGTAGTCTGTTTGCCAAGCAGAGCTACCTGAAAATAATAAACTAAATTAAATGGAAAGAAAAAATCTCTGGAGCTCCAGAGAACTGCACCCGGCTCCTTGGGCACGTTTTTCTAACTGAGTCTGGTAGGAGGGGCATAGAGGGGAGGAGCCAGCACACACATACACACACTAAAGGTTTTAAAGTGCCAGGCTCCAGTGGACCTGATCTATACCCCATGGCACTCAAGTACAAGACCCCAGTATCCACTAGGACATAAGAGAAATATGGACTACAAACTAGACACCATTTTGCTTATTTACAGGTCACTAGTTTTATTAAATCCCACAGTCAGTCACGTAACTTCAGGGAACTTTGCCCTTTTAAGCGTCTTTGCACTTACGTCCCTGGTCGTAAAAGTGCTATCCAATACTGTACTCCATATTGGCAGGGTCCCCCTCGGAGTTCAAGGAGCCATTCAATCTAGCATGGGAGACTGACCTGGCGAGTAATCTGGAAGATGAAGAGTGGTCAGATATTCGACAGCTGGTTTCTAATGGAGTGTACACACGGTGAGATATTTTCTTACGATTTTGACTATATAGTCAAAATCGTGAGAAAAGTTAGTGCAGATCGCAAGGTGAAAGTCACCTTGCGATCCCGATTCGATGCTCGGCCCCGCGTGGTCGGCATCGCAAGAATAGATAGACTATGCAGGCAAATCAATTTTGACTATCTCTGTAGAAGAGATAGTCAAAATTGACACTTAGCCAAAATCGCACATAGGGGGTCATTCCGAGTTGTTCGCTCGTTGCCGATTTTCGCAACGGAGCGATTAAGGCAAAAATGCGCATGCGCATGGTACGCAGTGCGCATGCGGTTAGTATTTTAGCACAAAACTTAGTAAATTTACTCACGTCCGAACGAAGAATTTTCATCGTTGAAGTGATCGGAATGTGATTGACAGGAAGTGGGTGTTTCTGGGCGGAAACTGGCCATTTTCTGGGAGTGTGCAGAAAAACGCAGGCGTGTCAGGGAAAAACGCGGGAGTGTCTGGCTGAACGCTGGGCGTGTTTGTGACGTCAAACCAGGAACGAAACGGCCTGAGCTGATCGCAATCTGTGAGTAGGTCTGGAGCTACTCAGAAACTGCTAAGAAATTTCTATTCGCAATTCTGCTAATATTTTGTTTGCTATTCTGCTAAGATACACTCCCAGAAGGCGGCGGCCTAGCGTGTTCAATGGTGCTAAAATCTGCTAGCGAGCGAACAACTCGGAATGACCCCCATAGTCAGTATCACAAGCACATACGTACTGAGTGTGCTTGCGATACTGACTATGTGCCGACCCAGCCCCTGTCGCATAGTGAGAATCGAGCATAGCCCGAATCTCACCGTGTGTATGGGCCATAAGACATCCATTACAAAAAACTCTTTCAAACTTTATAACAGATGGTATATGGTCCCTGACAAACTCCACTGTCTGCCCACCAAAATCGGACCTTTCCTGGTGTCAGTGTGGACTAAAGGCCTTCCACTTTCATAATGTTGGAAATGCCTACTGATTTCTACATATTGGAATAAAGATTTTCATTGATAGGCAGAATCTTTAGCTCTGTTCTTAATAAAGATCCAGAACATATCTTGTTACTGTATGTAAACTATTTCCCGATACTTCTAAACCATATAACAAATGATGTGGTCATGTTTTTAATGCTGCTAACTTCTTGATTGCCACTAATTGGAAGCAACCTACTGCTCCTGGGCTAATCAATAGAATTTGGTACACCACTTCCATGGAATATATTACTGCTTTCCTCCATGACTACAGATGTGTACTTCCTCATCTTTGCTGTTAGACGCAGCAAACGCGAGTTGTTCGCCATGACTAGCATACACATGGGTATGTGTGTGCACCACTGATTCATAGGATTGCATGGGTACATATGCAATTGCAATGCGGCCGCATGTGCGAACTGTTCGTGGGATTGATGACAGCTACTGCATGTGTACATTTCAAAATTCCATGATGTACTGGCCCCTTGGTGTTCTCTTAGAGCACTTCCAGGCATGGTTTGACCCCTCTTCTAGAATATGACAATCGATTATTACTTATACACGGTTATTAAAGCTGGTTATATTTTCGGTGCCTCTATGACTCTGCTGCCTGGTGGTGCCCACCCCAAATAATTTTTTTCAATTTTTTTACCGATTGTAATATTTATTAGATGTTGCTGGGCAACACATCTTGATCCCAAAAATATATACGAAAACAAGGTACAGATGTATCCCTGAGCATCATAAAGTCTATTTGTGGCAAACATGACTGGTTTGCAGCGAACAGTGTGCCTGATTGTGTGCGCAGATAGATTTTGGCCTAAAATCTCTTGGAGTAGAGTGGAATTCACTGTGCCACTGATTTTCGCAAGATCCCCTGAACCACTAGCAGCAAGACAAAATTCTTTTGGTATGTAGTCCTTATTTTTCTCAAAATGATGTTATGCATGACCGAAAAGTAAATTTTTTTTCTCATTTGTCAACATCACGATTGCATTTGAAGTTCCAATTGCATTTTGCAATTCAAACATTGAAATTTGCATCTTACTGTTAGGAAAAGCTACTTTTGTGGAACTACTTTAAAAAGTTTCTGGTAATGAAGGTGGTAACTGACAGTGGAGTTTGACATTTGGAAATCCCAAAAAACGAGTTTTATGGTAAGAACTTACCTTTGTTAAAACTCTTTCTGCGAGGTACACTGGGCTCCACAAGGATAGACATTGGGGTGTAGAGTAGGATCTTGATCCGAGGCACCAACAGGCTCAAAAGCTTTGACCTTCTTCCCAAGATGCACAGCGCCGCCTCCTATATCACCCCGCCTCCATGCACAGGAGCTCAGTTTTGTTAACCAGCCCAATGCTGTAGCAAGTAAAAGAGACGACAACTGCAAGTTGCCACAAACACCACACTCTCCCGACAGGAGAAGTGTCAGCGGCTAATGCCATACCAACCCAAAGAAGCTAAGTGCGTCAGGGTGGGCGCCTTGTGGAGCCCAGTGTACCTCGCAGAAAGAGATTTAATAAAGGTAAGTTCTTACCATAAAACTCGTTTTCTGCTGCGGGGTACACTGGGCTCCACATGGATAGACATTTGGGATGTTCTAAAGCAGTTCCTTATGGGAGGGGACGCACTGTAGCGGGCACAAGAACCCGGCGTCCAAAGGAAGCATCCTGGGAAGCAGCATTATCAAAGGCATAGAACCTTATGAACGTGTTCACTGAGGACCACGTAGCCGCCTTGCACAATTGTTCAAAGGCCGCACCACGGCGGGCCGCCCAAGAAGGTTCCACGGACCGAGTAGAATGGGCCGTAATGTGAGCAGGAGCCGACAGACCAGCCCTCACACAAGCATGTGCAATCACCATTCTAATCCATCTGGCCAAAGTCTGCTTGAGCAGGCCAGCCCCGTTTGTGAAACCCAAACAGAATAAAGAGAGAATCAGATTTCCTAACAGAAGCCGTTCTCTTCACATAGATACGGAGAGCCCGTACCACATCCAAAGACCGCTCTTTGAAAGACAGGTCAGGAGAGACAAAGGCCGGTACCACAATCTCCTGATTAAGGTGGAACGAAGAAACCACCTTAGGCAAATAACCGGGACGAGTCCTAAGAACCGCCCGGTCACGGTGAAATATCAGATATGGGGAACTACAAGACAAGGCACCTAAATCCAACACTCTTCTAGCTGAAGCAATAGCCAGCAGAAATACCACCTTAAGGGAAAGCCACTTAAGATTGGCTGAACCAAGAGGTTCAAACGGAGACTCTTGTAACGCCTCCAAAACCACCAAGTCCCAAGGAGCCACAGGCGGGACAGAGGGAGGTTGGATACGCAACACACCCTGAGTGAAGGTATGCACATCAGGTAAGGTCGCAATCTTTCTCTGAAATCACACCGACAAGGCAGATATTTGAACCAGACCTAAGTCCAGGCCCTGATGAAGAAAGGCCAGCAACTTGGCTGTACTAAACTTGGAAGCGTCATAATTGTTAGATGTGCACCAAACAAAGTAAGAATGCCAGACCCTATGGCAAATCCGAGCAGAAGCCGGTTTCCGGGCCCGCAACATAGTTTGAATGACCGCCTCAGAAAACCCTTTAGCCCTCAAGACGGAAGCTTCAAGAGCCACGCCGTCACAGACAGCTGGGCCAGGTCCTGGTAGACACAGGGGCCCTGAACGAGGAGGTCTGGGCATTGTGGAAGTAGAATTGGACGCTCTGACGATAGGCCCAACAGGTCTGAGAACCAGTGCCATCTGGGCCACGCTGGAGCTATGAGAAGCAGAATTCCTCTTTCTTGCTTGAACTTCCGAATTACCCTGGGCAGGAGTGACACCAGAGGGAACACGTACGGCAGTCGAAACCTCCACGGCACAGCCAGCGCATCCACGAATGCTGCTTGAGGATCCCTCGTCCTTGCTCGGAAGACCGGAACCCTGTGATTGTGTCGAGACGCCATCAGATCTACGTCTGGAAGGCCCCACTTTTCCACTAGGAGTTGATACACTTCTGGATGGAGGCCCCACTCTCTGGCGTGTACGTCCTGACGACTGAGAAAGTCCGCTTCCCAATTCAGGACTCCCGGAATGAATATTGCCGATATGCCGGTAGATGGCGCTCCGCCCAATGTAGAATCCGTGAGACTTCCTTTATTGCCAAACGGCTTCGAGTGCCGCCTTGATGATTTATGTAAGCCACTGTGGTGGCGTTGTCCGACTGTACTTGAACAGGATGGTCCTGAATTAAATGCTGGGCCAGGTTCAACGCATTGAAGACCGCCCGCAATTCCAGAATGTTGATCGAGAGGAGAGATTTCTCCTTGGTCCACCGACCCTGAAGGGAGTGTTGCTCCAGCACCGCTCCCCAACCTCTTAGACTGGCATCTGTCGTCAACAGGACCTAGTCGGATATCCAGAAGGGACGGCTCCTGCACAATCGTTGGTCCCGGAGCCACCAGTGCAGCGACAGACGGACCTCCGGAGTCAATGAGATCATGTGAGACCTGATCCGGTGAGGCAGGCCGTCCCACTTGGCTAGAATCAGCCTCTGGAGGGGGCGAGAATGGAATTGAGCATACTCCACCATGTCGAACGCTGAGACCATGAGGCCCAGCACCTGCATTGCCGAATGTATTGACACTTGCGGACGAGGAAGGAAGCAACGAATCCTGTCCTGAAGCTTCAGGACTTTCTCCTGAGACAAGAACAACCGCTGGTTGTGAGTGTCCAATAGCGCTCCCAGGTGCACCATGCTCTGAGCAGGGACCAGGGAGGATTCCTTTCAGTTGATGAGCCACCCGTGGGCTTGTAGAAACCGGACAGTCATATCCAGATGACGTAGAAGTTCTGGGGAATTTGCCAGGATTAACAAGTCGTCCAGATACGGCAGGATCCTGAACCCTTGACGGCGTCATCACCGCCATAACTTTGGTGAAGACTCGCGGAGCCGTAGTTAAACCAAAAGGTAACGCCAGAAACTGGTAATGGAGGTTGCCAATCGCAAACCTCAGGTATTGCTGATGTGACACTGCTATAGGAATATGCAGGTAGGCATCCTGTATGTACAGGGAGACCATGTAATCCCCAGGTTCCAAGGCCAGAACTATAGAGCGAAGGGTTTCCATACGGAACTTGGAAACTTTCACAAACCTGTTCAATGTCTTGAGATTGAGAATGGGCCGAGAGGACCCGTTCGGTTTCGGGACTAGAAACAGCGGACAATAGTACCCCCGGCCCTTCTGAGCAAGAGGCACCTGTACTACGACTCCTGTATCCAGGAGGGTCTGTACCACCGAATGTAGAGTGTTTGCCTGTCTGGTCCAACGGGATGTCTGTCAGGCAAAATTGATGAGGGGGACGGTTTTTGAAGGCTATGGCGTAACTTCGAGTGATGACTTCACGTACCCAGGCATCTGAAGTGGTCTTCAACCATGCCTGGGTATACCCTAGAAGCCGGCCCCCCACTCTGGGATCCCCCAGGGGGAGGCCCGCCCCATCATGCTGCAGGCTTATCGGTCTTGGAAGCTGGCTGACGGGCGGCCCAGGCTCTTTTGGGCTTCGGATTACCAGGTTTGGAAGTGCGGGCCTGCTTGTTGTACGCCTGACCTTTTGCTTTACCTGAAGGACGAAAGGAAGTACCTTTAGCCTTCGACACAGAAGGAGCGGTACTTGGCACAGGCAGTTTTGGAAGTAGCCAAGTCAGCCACTATCTTATTTAAGTCTTCCCCAAACAGAATATCTCCCTTGAAAGGGAGTACCTCCAGGGTTTTTCTAGAGTCCAGATCCACAGACCAGGATCTTAGCCACAGTATCCGGCGAGCCAGGACTGATGTAGTAGAGGCCTTGGCTGCTAGAATACCGGCATCAGAAGCCGCCTCTTTAATATAGTGAGAAGCTGTGACAATATATGACAAGCATTGCAAGCATGGTCAGAAGAGATTTCAGCTTCCAACTCTAGGGCCCATGCTTCAATAGCACCTGCAGCCCATGTTGCTGCAATAGTGGGCCTTTGTGCAGCACCCGTGAGGGTATAAATCGCTTTCAGACAACCCTCCACACGTTTATCCGTAGGCTCTTTTAGAGACGTGACGGTAGAGCTGAGGAAACCACCATCCTAGCCACATGTGAGTCTATTGGAGGAGGCGTTTCCCAATTTTTAGACAGCTCTGGCGCGAGGGGATAGCGAGCCAGCATCTTCTTTTGACGCACAAACTTCTTTCCCGGGTTTCCCCAGGGTTCCTGACGTATATCCACTAGGTGGTCAGAGTGAGGTAAAACTTGTTTAACCACCTTCTGACACTTGAACCTATCTGGTTTCTTAGGAGGGACGGATGGCTCGGGATCATCCGTAATCTGTAAAATAAACTTAATAGCCTCCAAAAGATCAGGAACATCCACATGTGAACTACCCTCCCCATCAGCAGTATCTGTGTCAGAATCTGTGGGGTCAGTGTAAGCGCCATCTTCATCAGACGAGGTGTCAGTGACAGCAGTGGATTGTGAGGAGATAAGAGCTCGCTTAGAGGACCCCTTGGTCTTAGGCGAGCGAGGGTCAGACTTTTTAGTAGTCAAGAACTGGTTCCACTCCTTCAATTGAGCAGACAAATTATCCGCCCGCGGCGGGTTAGCTGCGGGGACCACATACGGTTGCACCGGCATAGGAGGTCCCATAGGGGGTATTAGTTTAGTAACTAGCGTATGTAGAAGTGTGGAGAAAGTAGCCCACGGTGGGTCATTATGTACCCCCGTTGTTACAGTCTCACTGGGGGGCAAGGAGCCCCCAGAACCAGAGCCCACAGCTGCTATAGTCTCCTCATAGGGATCTGTGGCTTCAGCAACACCTGTAGTGTGTTCAGCCCCAGAACCGTTACCTTCAGAAGCAGATATGATATAACTTGCAGTATCAGGTAACACAGTACAATTGTCAGCAGCACAATACCTCTTGCCCAAACCCCTGCGCAGTGTAGTCAGCACAAGCAGAGATACAGGAGAGATATGGTGACTAAAATACGTATTAGTATATCTTGTGAAAATCCTATATAATTATAAAACCTGACGCACCAAGCCCCCTCAGGTTATAGAATATAGGTATAGCAAGTTGAGTGAGAGACACGAAATGGAAACTACTCAGCGAGCTAATGCACACACATATAGTCACAGTTATACAATGCAGAGGTTATTACTAACAATAATACTGTACTGGACCAGCTTATATATACAGCTATGAAGTCAATAGATATAACACTGCACAGTAAGAACTGGATGTATATCACAGGGTACTTGTACCAGAGAACCCTGACTAAATGCACTCTTTATTAACTAACACTGTCTAATTGACATGTAGAATACTAAAGTGTCATGTAAAGTCACAGCGCTGACAACCAGGCGGCTTTACAAAGGAGGATTTGCCCAAGCAGTCCCAGGAACAGTGTAGTTGAGAGAAATGGCGCCCAAACACTGACAGGGAGTGAGGGAGAGATACATATGCAGCTCCAGGGTGGGAACATTTGCTGGAAATGGCACCCTGGGGCTGGGGGAGGGGCTCCAGGTCTAAGCCTTATCCCCTCTGCTGGCAAAACCACCGGGTACTGCGGGCTACTTGTAAAAAGGTTTAGAGAAAACCTGACCTGCACCCATGCCCTGGTGATCTAGTGGGATCGCCTGTACTGCCACAGTGTCCACCGCCAGCGCGCGCGGCCCGCCTCCCACCGGCCGCGCCGGATCGCGATAAAGTGCGGGTCCCACGAGTGGGACCCACTTACCTCCTCCCCAAGTGCGGCCACGCGATCCCGGAGAGCCCCAGCCGTGTGTGACTAACTTGGAAGAAAACCGGAGCCTCCTGCTGTAGGTACCCAGCAACCAGGGCGCGGGAGTGTACAGCGCCGCTGGTGGAGAGATGGAGCTGCAGCAGGCAATGTCTACTGACATCTAACACAATCTGTGCCTCTGCTGCAGCCCTTGTAGTCTTCTTTTTTCCTCAGAAAAAGCTTTTTCTAGAGCTGCTGTGAGCAGCTCTTCCTGTTACATGCTTGCACTGCAAGCACCAACTACAAACTGAGCTCCTGTGCACGGAGGCGGGGTGATTTAGGAGGCGGTGCTATGCATCTTGGGAAGAAGGTCAAAGCTTTTGAGCCTGTTGGTGCTTCGGATCAAGATCCTACTCTACACCCCAATGTCTATCCTTGTGGAGCCCAGTGTACCCCGCAGCAGAAAATAGGATTTTAATACCTACCGGTAAATCCTTTTCTCGTATTCCATATGGGATATTGGGGGAAACTAGTATGATGGGTATAAACGGGGTCCAAAGGAGCCAGTGCACTTTAAATTTCTTTAACTGGGTGTGCTGACTCCTACCCTCTATGCCCCCTCCCACAGGCAGTTATAGGTAAAAAGGTGCCCGAAGGAGAAAGGACATATATGAGAGAAGGAACATGATAACAGAAAAGGTGGTGAGATTTACGCATCAGCACACCACGAACATATAACAACCAGCAAAGACTAGTAACAACAACAGCAACAGCTGAACAGGTAACTATAGAACAAGAACCTGCAGAAAAGTCAACGCACTGAGGCGGGCGCCCAATATCCCTTATGGACTACAAGAAAAGGATTTACCGGTAGGTATTAAAATCCTATTTTCTCTAGCATCCATAAGGGATATTGGGAGAAACTAGTACGATGGGGACATCCCAAAGCTTCCAGAAAGGGCGGGAAGGGGTGGAGACTGCTGCAGCACCACCTGCCCAAATTGGGTATCCTGTTTGGCCAGGGTATCAAATTTGTAGAATTTCACAAACGTGTTCTTCCCCGACCAGGTAGCAGCTCGGCATAGCTGCAAGGCCGAGACTCCACAGGCAGCCGCCCAGGAAGAGCCCACCAAACTGTAGAGTGTGCCTTTAGAGACTTAGGAACAGGTAAGGCTGCCGACACATAGGCATGCTGGATAGTAAGCCTAATCCAATGAGCAATGGACTGCTTTGAAGCAAGGCAACCCTTCTTCTGCGCATCATAGAGCACGAACAAAGAATCCGTTTTTCTGACCCGAACTGTGTGCTTGACATAGATCTTCAAGGCATGCACAGCATCTAATGCCTCCGGAGGAGCAGAAGTGTCAGAACTGTACGGAACCACAATAGGCTGATTCAGATGAAACGCAGAGACAACCTTCGGCAGGAACTGCTGTCTAGTCCGGAGCTCTGCTCTGTCCTCGTAAAACACCAAGTACAGACTTTTACACGATAAGGCCCCCAATTCTGAAACACGTCGAGTAGAAGCCAGGGCCAGTAACATCACCGTCATCCACGTGAAGTACTTGTTTCCTACCGTCATCAGAGGGTCAAACCAGGAGGACTGTAGCAATGCCAACACTACATTCAAATCCCAGGGTGCCGTAGGCGACACAAAAGGAGGTTGTATGTGGAGCACTCCTTGCAAGAAGGTCTGAATTTCAGGCAACACTGCCAATTTCTTCTGGAAGAAAATGGAGAGGGCTGAAATCTGGACTTTAATGGATCCCAGACGTAAGCCCTTATCCACCCCAGCCTGCAGGAAACGTCCCAAGTGAAATACTGCAGGCGGATACGTGCTTTCCTCACACCAAGAGACATATCTTCTCAAGATATGATAGTGTTTTGATGTCACAGGTTTCCTGGCCTGAACCATGGTAGCAATAATCTTTTTGGAAAGGCCCTTGTGAGCTAGGATGTTCCGCTCAACCTGCATGCCGTCAAACAAAGTCGCCGTAAGTCCGGGTAGACGAACGGTCCTTGTTGAAGAAGATCCCTTCTTAGTGGTAGAGACCAAGGGTTTTCGACGGACATGTCTAAAAGATCCGCGTACCACGCCCTCCGAGGCCAATCAGGATTGCCTGGACACCTTGATTTCTTATTCGCTTTAGCACCCTTGGTAGCAATGGAATCGGAGGAAACAGGTAGACCAGCCGGTACAGCCAAGTCGACGCCAGTGCATCCACTGCCCTCGCCTGAGGTTCCCTGAGCAATACCAGGGAAGTTTCTTGTTGAGACGAGCAGCCATCATGTCTATTTGTGGGCAACCCCACCGGTCGATGATCTGTTGGAACACCAGATGGTGGAGCCCACACTCCCCTGGGTGGAGATCGTGACGATTCAGGAAGTCTGCCTCCCAGTTGTCCACACCCGGAATGAAGATTGCTGACATTGCTCTTGCATTTAGTTCCACCCAGAGGAGTATCATTGACACCTCTCGCATGCAGGCTCTGCTTTTTGTCCCTCCTTGACGATTGATATACGACACAGCCGTGGCGTTGCCCGTCTGTACCTGGATCACATGATCCTTGAGCAGAGGAGAGGCCTGAAGCAGAGCATTGTAGATCGCCCGAATTTCCAGGATGTTTATCGGAAGGAGGGCCTGGTGGGCTGATCACCTGCCCTGGAACTGCGCCCCTTGGGTGACAGCTCCGCATCCCCATAGACTTACATCCGTCGTGAGGAGGGTCCAATCCTGAATCACGAAACTCCGGCCTTCTAGGAGACTGGAGGACTGTAGCCACCACAGGAGGGAAATCATGGACTGAGGTGGCAGCCGACTCATCCGGCACATCTGGAGATGCGAACCGGACCACTTGCTCAGGAGATCCAAATGAAATGTTCTCGCATGGAACCTCCCATACTGGATCGCCTCGTATGAGGCAACCATTTTTCCTAGCAGTATGTAGAGATGGATGGACACTCGAGTAGGCCGGAGCACCATGCGGACATACTCCTGAAGTGTTCTCACCATGGCCCTCATTCCGAGTTGTTCGCTCGCTAATTTTCTTCGCATCGCAGCGATTTTCTGCTAATTGCGCATGCGCAATGTTCGCACTGCGACTGCGCCAAGTAAATTTGCTAAGAAGTTTGGTATTTTACTCATGGCATTACAAGGTTTTTTCTTCGTTCTGGTGATCGTAGTGTGATTGACAGGAAGTGGGTGTTTCTGGGCGGAAACTGTCCGTTTTATGGGAGTGTGTGAAAAAACGCTGCCGTTTCTGGGAAAAACGCGGGAGTGGCTGAAGAAACGGGGGAGTGTCTGGGCGAACGCTGGGTGTGTTTGTGACATCAAACCAGGAAACGACAAGCACTGAACTGATCGCACTGGAAGAGTAAGTCTCGAGCTACTCAGAAACTGCACAGAAAAATCTTTTCGCAATATTGCGAATACTTCGTTCGCAATTCTGCTAAGCTAAGATACACTCCCAGAGGGCGGCGGCTTAGAGTGTGTACTGCTGCGAAAAGCGGCTAGCAAGTAAACAACTCGGAATGAGGGCCCTTGTCCTCTGGTAGAAACACTTTCTGGGTCACAGTATCCAGCAACATCCCCAGGAACAGGAGCCTCTGAGTTGGGACTTCTGCAAGTTGAGGATCCACCCATGGTCCGATAGAAGATGGATCGTGCGGTCGATATGGAGCAACAAAAGCTCCCTGGACCGTGCTTTTATTAGAAGATCGTCCAGATGAGGGACCACATTGATCCCCTGGACCCGGAGTTGGAACATCATCTCCGCCATCACCTTTGTGAATACCCTCGGGGCTGTGGACAGTCCGAAAGGTAGCGCCTGGAAATGGAAGTAATTGTCCAGTAGGGCAAACCGTATGTACACCTGATGAGGCGGCCATATCGGAATATGGAGATAGGCGTCCTTGATATCCAAGGAGACCATAAATTCCCGTTCTTCCAGGCCCGTAATCACTGCTTGCAGGGATTCCATTTAAGGATTCAAGGATTTGAGATTCAAAATGGGTCTGACCGAACCGTCCGGTTTCGGCACCACAAACAGGGTTGAGTAAAACCCCATGCCGTGTTGCGGTAGTGGAACTGGAACAATGACGTGGGACTGTACCTGAGGAACGAGATCTTTGACCCAGGCATCAACGCAGGTAGTATCCCAGATGCGGCTGAAGTGAAGCAGTCGAGTTCCAACCTCGAGATCCCCTCGGGGTGGGTGGGCACAGTCATGCTGAGGCCTTAGTGGAAGCAGAACCGTTGGACTGTTCTGAGAACTGGTGCTTGCAGGTTTTCTGGACTTATCTCTGGTGCCTCTAGCCGCATCGGAGGCACTTCTGGTCTTAGATCGAAATCTGTGAGACCGAAAGGACTGGACAGACGGCCCCGGATAGGAGCTTCTCGTTGGCGGGGCCCCAGAGGGGCGAAACGTGGATTTCCCAGCCGTAACGTTGGAAATCCAGGTATCCAATTCGACCCCAAAGAGCCATTCCCCAGAAAAAGGGGAGGGATTCCACATGTTTGGATTCTGCGTCCGCAATCCACTGACGCAACCACAAGGCCCTGCGCGCCGACACTGCCATGGCAGAAGTCCGAGCATTAATTATTAATTCCCCATCTCCTTGTGCGGATCACAGAGGACAATTATTGTCCTACATAAGATAAGGATAGTGTACACAAGCGGCTCTCCTCCTTTGCTACACCCTGTACCAGATATCCAGCGTGTCTGAGGATCAGGAAGCAGAGGAAGGCGCCAAAACGCCTCAGGTCCCGCTCTGAGGTAGCTCCGCCCCCTCCTATGGCGTTGGAGTTACATACATTTATTATATTGGTAAAAGTCTGCTTTTGAGCTTAAAAATAGTATTTTGGTACCTACAGATGGGTACACGTTTATCTTGACCTTTAATAGGATTAACTGAGACTGGCCAATCGGACTTAATACCCTGCTGTAATGACTTAATCCCCTGCTGTATTGTTCTCTGTATTGTATTGCAGCTGAGAATAGATGAAGGGTTTATGCTAATAAGTCATTTTGTGCCTAGGCGCAGAAAACTAGTCAAGATAACCGTGGACCCATCTGTACCGGTAAATCCTTTTCTCGTAGTCCGTAGAGGATGCTGGGGTCCACATTAATACCATGGGTATAGACGGGTCCACCAGGAGCCATTGGCACTTTAAGAGTTTGAGAGTGTGGGCTGGCTCCTCCCTCTATGCCCCTCCTACCAAAGCTCCCAGAACGGGAGGGAGAGAGCGAAGGCTCCTGCAGAACTGATTGACTGAACTTCAGATCATCAGAGGCCAAAGTATCGAACTTGTAAAACTTTGCAAACGTGTTCGACCCAGACCAAGTTGCAGCTCGGCACAGTTGCACTGCCGAGACACCCCGGGCAGCCGCCCAGGAAGACCCCACCTTACGAGTAGAGTGGGCCTTAACAGATTTTGGACACGGCAGTCCTGCCGTAGAATAAGCATGCTGGATAGTGAACCTAATCCAGCGAGAAATAGTCTGCATAGCAGGAGGACACCCAATTTTCTTGGGTTCATATAGGACAAACAGAGAGTCCGACTTTCTGTGACGAGAAGTTCTCTTCACATATATCTTCAGAGCCCTCACGACATCCAAGGACTTTGAAGTAATTGAGGCGTCAGTAGCCACTGGCACCACAATAGGTTGGTTGATATGAAATGCCGACACAACCTTTGGAAGAAACTGCTGACGAGTAAGGAGCTCAGCTCTATCTTCGTGGAAGATCAAGTAAGGGCTTTTACAGGATAAAGCCCCCAGCTCGGAGACACGTCTAGCAGAAGCTAAGGCCAACAAAGTGACCGCCTTCCATGTAAGAAATTTGAGCTCAACCTCCTGTAGAGGCTCAAACCAATCCAACTGGAGGAACTCCAACACCACGTTAAGGTCCCATGGCACCGTAGGCGGTACAAAGGGAGGTTGGATATGCAGAACTCCCTTCAAAAAGGTCTGAACCTCATGGAGGGCAGCCAATTGCTTCTGAAAGAAAATGGATAGGGCTGAAATCTGGACCTTCACAGATCCCAACCTCAGACCCATATCCACTCCTGCTTGCAGGAAGGAGGAAACGTCCCAGTTGAAATTTCACCGCAGGAAACTTCTTGGACTCACAACAAGAAACATATTTCTTCCAAATACGATGGTAATGTTTTGACGTTACCCCTTTCCAAGCCTGTATAATGGTAGGAATAACTTTCCAAGCAAGAATAAGGCACTCAACTTCCATGCCGTCAAACGTAACCGTGGTAAGTCTTGATAGGCGAACGGCCCCTGCTGCAGCAGGTCCTCCCAAAGAGGAAGAGGCCTCGGCTCTTCTTGCAGTAGATTCAGAAGGTCCGCGTACCAAGCCCTTCTTGGCCAATCTGGGGCAATAAGGATCGCTTGAAACCTTGTTCTCCTTATGAGCTTTAGGATTCTTGGGATGAGTGGGAGTGGAGGAAACACGTACACTGACTGGAACACCCACGGAAACACCAGGGCGTCCACTGCCTCTGGGTCCCTCGACCTGGAACAATAACGCCGAAGCTTCTTGTTGAGACGAGAGGCCATCATGTCTATTTGGGGCAATCTCCAAAGATGTTATTTCCTTGAAAACCTCCGGATGGAGTCCCCACTCTCCTGGATGGAGATCGTGTCTGCTGAGGAAGTCTGCTTCCCAGTTGTCTACTCCCGGAATGAAGATGGCTGACAGCGCCAACGCGTGTTTTTCCATCCAGAGGAGTATTCTTGTCACCTCTGACATTGCCACTCTACTCTTCGTTCCGCCGTTTCGGTTTATGTAAGCCACTGTTGTTACGTTGTCTGACTGCACTTGGATGGCCCTATTTCTCAGAAGAGGGGCCGCCTGAAGAAGACCGTTGTAGACGGCTCTTAGTTCCAGGATGTTTATGGGCAGGCCGGCTTCCAGGCTTGACCACTGTCCTTGGAAGGTTACTCCTTGAGTGACTGCTCCCCAGCCCCGGAGGCTCGCATCCGTTGTTAGCAGGACCCAGTCCTGAATCCTGAACCTGCGGCCTTCTAAGAGGTGAGGCAATTGGAGCCACCAGAGGAGAGAAATCCTTGCCCTTGGCAACAGACAAATTCTCTGATGCATGTGGAGGTGAGATCCCGACCACTTGTCCAGGAGATCCAGTTGGAAGGGCAGAGCATGGAACCTCCCATACTAGAGAGCCTCGTAGGAGGCCACCATCTTTCCCAATAGGCGAATGCATTGATGAAACGACACCCGGGGTGGCTTCAAGACATCCCGGACCATGGATTGGATCACCAACGCCTTGTCCCGTGGAAGAAACACCCGCTGCACTTCCGTATCCAGGATCATTCCCAGAAATGACAATCTCTGGGTTGGTTCCAAATGTGACTTTGGAAAATTCAGAATCCACCCGTGACTCTGGAGCAGTCGCGTTGTGAGAACAATGGACTGCAGCAGCTTCTCCTTGGACGATGCCTTTATCAGGAGATCGCCCAGATAAGGAATGATGTTCACACCCTGCGTATGGAGTAGCATCATCATTTCCGCCATCACCTTGGTAAACACCCTCAGTGCTGTGGAGAGGCCGAATGGCAGGGCCTGGAACTGAAGATGACAGTCCAGCAATGCGAAGCATAGATAAGCCTGATGCGGCAGCCAGATCGGAATGTGAAGGTACGCATCCTTGATATCCAGTGATACCAGGAATTCCACCTCTTTCAGACCTGATATCACCGCCCTGAGAGACTCCATCTTGAACTTGAACTCCTTTAGTAAGGAGTTCAACGAGTTTAGGTTCAGAATGTGCCTGATCGAACCATCCGGTTTCGGTACTACGAAAAGGTTCGAATAGTAACCCTTTGTCAGCATGTGAGGTGGTACCGGCACAATGACCTATGCCTCCACCAGCTTTTGGACAGCGTCTTGAAGCACTGTGCTGTCCAACAAAGTTGGCAAGCCCGACTTGAAAAAACGATGAGGAGGGAGACTTTGAAATTTTAGCCTGTATCCCTGAGACACGATATCTACTACCCAGGGATCCAGGCCGGACAATACCCAGACATGACAGAACTGTCTGAGTCTCTCTCCCACAGGCCCCACCTTCGGGCCGTCCCGTCCGTCATCCGGAGGACTTTTGGGTACCTGAAGCAGGCTTTTGTTACTGGGAACCTGCAGCGGCACGTTTCTTGGACTTAACCTTACGTCCCCTAAAGAAGGTATTGGATGATCTGGTCTTTCTAGGCTTGTTGGGCCGAAAGGACTGCTGCGCAGCCGAGGAGGATTTCTTCGGAGCAGGTGCTGCTGAGGGAAGAAACGGAGACTTACCTGCTGTAGCGGTGGATATCCACGCGTCTAGAGCTTCCCCAAAGAGAGCCTGACCTGTATAGGGTAGCGACTCCACACTTTTCCTGGATTCCGCGTCGGCCGACCACTGGCGGAGCCACAGTCCCCGACGAGCTGAAACAGACATGGAAGAAATTCCCGCAGCCATGGAACCCAGGTCCTTCATGGATTCTACCATAAAACCAGCAGAATCATGAATGTTGCGTAAATACAATGCAACGTCATCCCTATTCATCGTATCCAAATCCTCAATTAAGGCAGCTGACCACTTCACTATTGCCTTTGCTATCCATGCACTAGCAATAGTGGGACGAAATATGGCCCCCGAAGCAATGTACATTGATTTAAGTGTATTATCAATTTTCTTATCTGCCGGCTCCTTTAAGAGGGTAGATCCACCTTGAGAGTCTGGACACAGATGCGTCAACAATCGGTGGGTTTTGCCATTTTTTCCTATCCTCCTCAGGGAAAGGAAAAGCCACCAGAATCCCCTTAGGGATCTGAAACTTCTTTTCATGGTTTACCCATGCTTTTTCAAATATAGCATTCAGCTCTTTTGACACAGGGAAGGTTAGCGAGGCTTTCTTATTTTCAGTGAAAAAAGCCTCCTCAACCCTGCTCAGGTGTGGTATCATTAAGATTTAACACATCCCTGATAGCCTCTATCAACAATTGCACCCCCTTGCAAGAGACGCGGACCCCCGCAACACATCCTCATCACCATCTGTAGTGTCAGAATCGGTATCTGTGTCGTCTTGTGTTACCTGCACAAGCGCACGTTTGTGGGGGTATATAGCGGGGTGTCCCGAGGTACCAGACAAGAGCCATACAGCCATAGAGGTTGCAGATTCATTATTGGCTGTCAGAAATCTGAGAAATCCAAGTCTTGGTAGAGGAAATCAAGTCTGGTTCCCTTGCTGGAATCTGTGCTAAACCAGTGAATACCTGATTACATGGAATGGGATCATCCTGGGAGGATAAATCCTCTGCAGCATGACACTGTGTCCCTGGACATTGCTACAGGTGACCACCAAACACTCCACACACACAGGTGGGGTAGACAGAGTTTCCCCCCCAAGAATGGCAAGAGAAAGACAGAGATTGGAGCCAACCCACACCAGCGCTTTTTAGTAATGAGAAACCCCTTATCCGTGTTGACTTGTGCTCCTTAATAGGACACACAGTCAAATAACAGCCTCCCCTCCCTTCTACAACCCCTTGGTACCGTATACAGTAAGCTGGAGTTGCTGTGGAAGGACCAGTATCTTCCTTGCAGCTTTGCATGCAGGAAAATGGCGCTGGAACGCTGCAGGGTCCGCTCTGAGAAGCTCCGTCCCCTTAATGGCGCTGTCTTCCCGCTCTTCAGAAGTTTAAACTGGCCTGAGGAGTTTTGCTGGCTGAGATCCCTGGACCCCGACAGGCTTGCTGACCAGTGTGGGGGGTAAGCGCTGGCCCAGGGTGCCCCTCACAGCGCCGCACCATTTGCCTCTGGTACCATCCAGGAGCGCAGTTAATACCGCGCTCCATCCCCATTGCCGCCATCTTCACACCGGCCCCCCGCTTGCTAAGGGGGTCGGTGACTAACTCACCACTCACTTCAGCTCTGTAAGGGGTCGGCGGCATGCTGCTGGGGCGAGCAGTTCTCCTGTGGCGGAGACCGATCAGACCCCTCTGGAGCTCAGTGTCCAGTCAGCGGAGTCAGTGGCTCAGACCCCGCAGGGCGGACACTGCTTTCCCCCTTAGTCCCTTGCTGCAGGCAGGCTGTTGCCAACAGCCTCCTGTAAAAAATATAAACTCCCCTAGCTGTGACCGGCTCCTCCGGGAACATTTTCTAAACTGAGTCTGGTAGGAGGGGCATAGAGGTAGGAGCCAGCCCACACTCTCAAACTCTTAAAGTGCCAATGGCTCCTGGTAAACCCGTCTATACCCATGGTACTAATGTGGACCCCAGCATCCTCTAGGACGTAAGAGAAACATCACATAAGTGCTAGTCAAGCCCTTTTATGGCAGTTCTACATGGGGGATCTTCGCGGGACCCCCCCCCCCCCCGCGGGAGGGTCCCGTACGTCGCACCTGTGGTCAGCCGCACTTTGAACTGGGGGACCCCCCTAGCGGGGCAACCGGTTTGTACTCACCACCAATGTCACCTTCAGGCAGCGTTAGGGGTGTGCAGCATGCTGTGGCAGCCAAGGCACAGTGCCCCGCTGAACAACAACCCCTCAGGACAGTGGTCCTGCAGTGGGGAAGCGGCTCTGCACCTCATATGGCCGGTGACCCCCCCCCTCCATAACTACCACGGTGTAGGTATGCTAGACGGCATACCGAAAATAATAAAAGAAATTGAAGAAAATTCTCTGGAGCTGCAGAGATGTGCATCCTCTCCTGAGGGCACTTTTTTCTACACTGCCTGTGGGAGGGGGCATAGAGGGGAGGAGCCAGCACACCCAGTTGAAGAAATTTAAAGTGCATGGCTCCTTTGGATCTCATCTATACCCATCGTACTCGTTTCCCCCAATATCCCTTATAGATGCTAGAGAAATTCAATTAAACTTTACAGTGAATCTGTGATCTTTGGATTCGTCTTTGCCTCACTTACCAACCACCGCACTGTATGCTCATGCATCATTTTCCTGGCAAATGTTAAACTGTTACATGCTTATCTTGCATTTTTATAACCACCCTGATTGTTCTTTATGGTAATTTGAACTCAGTTTTGTTTATAATATTTTTATACAATTTAATAACCCGTGCACTTCAAAAACTCTCATTTCAGTGTCCAGCTCTTTGGTTTTAGCAATGTTGATAAATGACAAAGTAAATACTTTGGTTTCATTTAAAATATTCTTTAGTGGTGTCAATAATTTTGCCACATAATGGCCCTCATTCCAAGTTGTTCGCTCGCTAGCTGCTTTTAGCAGCATTGCACACGCTAGGCCGCCGCCCTCTGGGAGTGTATCTTAGCATAGCAGAATTGCGAACGAAAGATTAGCAGAATTGCGAATAAATAATTCTTAGCAGTTTCTGAGTAGCTCGAGACTTACTCCTACACTGCGATCAGCTCAGCCCGTTTCGTTCCTGGTTTGACGTCACAAACACGCCCTGCGTTCGGCCAGCCACTCCCCCGTTTCTCCAGACACTCCTGCGTTTTATCCTGGCACACCTGCGTTTTTTCCGCACACTCCCAGAAAGCGGTCAGTTTCCGTCCAGAAACACCCACTTCCTGTCAATCACACTCCGATCACTTCAACGATGAAAATTCTTCGTTCGGACGTGAGTAAACCTACTAAGTTTTGTGCTAAAATACTTAGCGCATGCGCACTGCGTACCATGCGCATGCGCATTTTTGCCTTAATCGCTCCATTGCGAAAATCGCCAACGAGCGAACAACTCGGAATGACTCCCAATGTACAGTATGTTTTTCAAGCGACACACTATTCTCAAAATAAAACGCTCTTTTAGTAATGAAGTTTGGTATATAAATGGCAAAAGTTTCTCAGAACATTTCTGAAGAAAATTTTAATCATTGTATGCATTTTTTATTAATGTTTTTGTCCAATATCTAAAGGGGTGTTAATCATTCTAAAATAAACTGTTACTGCTGCATCACCTGTAATGCCTATAGTTCTGTCCCTTTAAAGTAAATATGTGATACTGTACCAAGTAAAAATAAGAATTTACTCACCGGTAATTCTATTTCTCATAGTCCGTAGTGGATGCTGGGACTCCGTAAGGACCATGGGGAATAGCGGCTCCGCAGGAGACTGGGCACAACTAAAAGAAAGCTTTAGACTACTGGTGTGCACTGGCTCCTCCCACTATGACCCTCCTCGAGACTTCAGTTAGGATACTGTGCCCGGAAGAGCTGACACAATAAGGAAGGATTTTGAATCCCGGGTAAGACTCATACCAGCCACACCAATCACACCGTATAACTCGTGATACAATACCCAGTTAACAGTATGATAACAACTGAGCCTCTCAACAGATGGCTCAACAATAACCCTTTAGTTAAACAATAACTATATACAAGTATTGGAGACAATCCGCACTTGGGATGGGCGCCCAGCATCCACTAAGGACTACGAGAAATAGAATTACCGGTGAGTAAATTCTTATTTTCTCTGACGTCCTAAGTGGATGCTGGGACTCCGTAAGGACCATGGGGATTATACCAAAGCTCCCAAACGGGCGGGAGTGCGGATGACTCTGCAGCACCGAATGGGCAAACACTAGGTCCTCCTCAGCCAGGGTGTCAAACTTGTAGAATTTAGCAAATGTGTTTGACCCCGACCAAGTAGCTGCTCGGCAAAGTTGTAGAGCCGAGACCCCTCGGGCAGCCGCCCAAGAAGAGCCCACCTTCCTCGTGGAATGGGCTTTCACTGATGTAGGATGCGGCATTCCAGCCGCAGAATGTGCAAGCTGAATCCTACTACAGATCCAGCGAGCAATAGTCTGCTTTGAAGCAGGTGCACCCAACTTGTTGGGCGCATACAGGATAAATAGCGAGTCAGTCTTTCTGACTCCAGCTGTCCTGGAAACATAAATTTTCAGGGCCCTGACTACGTCCAACAACTTGGAAGCCTCCAAGTCTTTAGTAGCCGCAGGCACCACGATAGGTTGGTTCAGATGAAAGGCTGATACCACCTTAGGGAGAAATTGGGGACGAGTCCTCAATTCTGCCCTATCCATATGGAAAATCAGATAAGGGCTTTTACATGACAAAGCCGCCAATTCTGATACACGCCTGGCCGAAGCCAAGGCCAACAACATGACCACTTTCCACGTGAGATACTTCAATTCCACGGTTTTAAGTGGCTCAAACCAATGTGACTTTAGGAAATCCAACACCACGTTGAGATCCCACGGTGCCACTGGAGGCACAAAAGGGGGCTGAATACGCAGCACTCCCTTAACAAAAGTTTGAACTTCAGGTAGTGAAGCCAGTTCTCTCTGGAAGAAAATCGATAGAGCCGACATCTGGACCTTAATGGAACCCAATTTTAGGCCCATAGTCACCCCTGACTGTAGGAAGTGCAGGAAACGGCACAGCTGAAATTCCTCCGTTGGGGCCTTCCTGGCCTCACACCACGCAACATATTTTCGCCATATGCGGTGATAATGGTTTGCGGTTACTTCTTTCCTAGCTTTAATCAGCGTAGGAATGACTTACTCCGGAATGCCCTTTTCCTTCAGGATCCGGTGTTCAACCGCCATGCCGTCAAACGCAGCCGCGGTAAGTCTTGGAACAGACAGGGCCCCTGCTGCAGCAGGTCCTGTCTGAGCGGCAGAGGCCATGGGTCCTCTGAGATCATTTCTTGAAGTTCCGGGTACCAAGCTCTTCTTGGCCAATCCGGAACAATGAGTATAGTTCTTACTCCTCTTCTCCTTATTATCCTCAGTACCTTTGGTATGAGAGGAAGAGGAGGGAACACATAAACCGACCGGTACACGCACGGTGTCACTAGAGCGTCCACAGCTATCGCCTGCGGGTCCCTTGACCTGGCGCAATATCTTTCTAGCTTTTTGTTTAGGCGGGACGCCATCATGTCCACCTGTGGCCTTTCCCAACGGTTTACAATCAGTTGGAAGACTTCTGGATGAAGTCCCCACTCTCCCGGGTGGAGGCCGTGCCTGCTGAGGAAGTCTGCTTCCCAGTTGTCCACTCCCGGAATGAACACTGCTGACAGTGCTAACACGTGATTTTCCGCCCATCGGAGAATCCTTGTGGCTTCTGCCATCGCCGTCCTGCTTCTCGTGCCGCCCTGTCGGTTTACATGGGCGACCGCCGTGATGTTGTCTGACTGGATCAGTACCGGCTGGTTTTGAAGCAGGGGTTTTGCCTGACTTAGGGCATTGTAAATGGCCCTCAGTTCCAGAATATTTATGTGTAGGGAAGTCTCCTGACTTGACCATAGTCCTTGGAAGTTTCTTCCCTGTGTGACTGCCCCCCAGCCTCGAAGGCTGGCATCCGTGGTCACCAGGACCCAGTCCTGTATGCCGAACCTGCGGCCCTCTTGAAGATGAGCACTCTGCAGCCACCACAGCAGAGACACCCTGGTCCTTGGAGACAGGGTTATCCGCCGATGCATCTGAAGATGCGATCCGGACCACTTGTCCAACAGGTCCCACTGAAAGGTTCTTCGTAGGAAGCTACCATCTTTCCCAGGATCCGCGTGCAGTGATGCACCGACACCTGTTTTGGTTTTAGGAGGCCTCTGACTAGAGATGACAGCTCCTTGGCCTTCTCCTCCGGGAGAAACACTTTTTTCTGTTCTGTGTCCAGAACCATCCCCAGGAACAGTAGACGTGTCGTAGGGACCAGCTGTGACTTTGGAATATTTAGAATCCAGCCGTGCTGTTGTAGCACCTCCCGAGATAGTGCTACCCCGACCAACAACTGCTCCCTGGACCTCGCCTTTATCAGGAGATCGTCCAAGTACGGGATAATTAAAACTCCCTTCTTCCGAAGGAGTATCATCATTTTGGCCATTACCTTGGTAAAGACCCTCGGAGCCGTGGATAGACCGAACGGCAACGTCTGGAATTGGTAATGACAATCCTGTACAACAAATCTGAGGTACTCCTGGTGAGGATGGTAAATGGGGACATGCAGGTAAGCATCCTTGATGTCCAGTGATACCATGTAATCCCCCTCGTCCAGGCTTGCAATAACCGCCCTGAGCGATTCCATCTTGAACTTGAATTTTTTTTTTATATATGTGTTCAAGGATTTCAAATTTAAAATGGGTCTCACCGAACCGTCCGGTTTCGGTACCACAAACATTGTGGAATAGTAACCCCGACCTTGTTGAAGTAGGGGCACCTTTACTATCACCTGCTGGGAATACAGCTTGTGAATTGCCTCTATCACTGCCTCCCTGCCTGAGGGAGTTGTTGGCAAGGCAGATTTGAGGAAACGGCGGGGGGGAGACGTCTCGAATTCCAGCTTGTACCCCTGAGATACTACTTGAAAGATCCAGGGATCCACCCGTGAGCGAGCCCACTGATCGCTGAAATTTTTGAGACGGGCCCCCACCGTACCTGGCTCTGCCTGTGGAGCCCCAGCGTCATTGTGTGTGTATATACAGACTTCAGGATAGCCTCCTGCTTTCTATCAGCAGGTTCCTTTAGGGCGGCCGTATCCGGAGACGGTAGTGCCACCTTCTTTGACAAGCGTGTGAGCGCTTTATCCACCCTAGGGGATGTTTCCCAACGTGACCTATCCTCTGGCGGGAAAGGGTACGTCATTAGAAACCTTTTAGAAATTACCAGTTTCTTATCGGGGGAAGCCCACGCTTCTTCACACACTTCATTTAATTCCTCAGATGGAGGAAAAACTACTGGTAGTTTTTTCTCTCCAAACATAATACCCTTTTTTTGTGGTACCGGGGGTAACATCAGAAATGTGCAACACATTTTTCATTGCCTCAATCATGTAACGTGTGGCCCTATTGGAAGTTACATTAGTCTCATCGTCGTCGACACTGGAATCAGTATCCGTGTCGACATCTGTGTCTGCCATCTGAGGTAGCGGGCGTTTTAGAGCCCCTGATGGCTTTTGAGACGCCTGGGCAGGCACAGGCTGAGAAGCCGGCTGTCCCATATTTGGTATGTCGTCAAACCTTTTATGTAAGGAGTAGACACTGTCACGTAGTTCCTTCCACATAACCATCCACTCAGGTGTCGGCCCCGCAGGGGGTGACATCACATTTATAGGCATCTGCTCCGCCTCCACATAAGCCTCCTCATCAAACATGTCGACACAGCCGTACCGACACACCGCATACACACAGGGAATGCTCTGACAGAGGACAGGACCCCACAAAGCCCTTTGGGGAGACAGAGAGAGAGAGAGAGAGTATGCCAGCACACACCAGAGCGCTATATAACACAGGGATCCCACTATAAATGAGTGTTTTTTCCCTTATAGCTGCTTATATTATATATACTGCGCCTAAATTTAGTGCCCCACCTCTCTTTTTTACCCTTATGTAGCTTGACACTGCAGGGGAGAGCCAGGGAGCGTCCTTCCAGCGGAGCTGTGAGGGAAAAATGGCGCCAGTGTGCTGAGGGAGATAGCCCCGCCCCTTTTCCGGCGGACTGCTCCCGCTTTTTCTGGAATTCTGGAAGGGGTATTTTTACACCTATATAGCCTTCCTGACTATATATGGTGTAGATTTGCCAGCCAAGGTGTATTATATTGCCCTCAGAGCACCCCCCCCCCAGCGCCCTGCACCCATCAGTGACCGGAGTGTGAGGTGTGCATGAGGAGCAATGGTGCACAGCTGCAGTGCTGTGCGCTACCTTGTTGAAGACAGAAGTCTTCTGCCGCCGATTTTCCGGAACACTTCTTGCTTCTGGCTCTGTAAGGGGGCCGGCGGCGCGGCTCCGGGACCGAACGATCGAGGTCGGGTCCTGTGTTCGATCCCTCTGGAGCTTATGGTGTCCAGTAGCCTAAGAAGCCCAAGCTACCTCCAGTCAGGTAGGTTCGCTTCTTCTCCCCTTAGTCCCTTGCTGCATTGAGTCTGTTGCCAGCAGATCTCACTGTAAAAATAAGAATTTACTTACCGATAATTCTATTTCTCGTAGTCCGTAGTGGATGCTGGGAACTCCGTAAGGAACATGGGGAATAGCGGCTCCGCAGGAGACTGGGCACAAAAGTAAAGCTTTAGGACTACCTGGTGTGCACTGGCTCCTCCCCCTATCACCCTCCTCCAAGCCTCAGTTAGGATACTGTGCCCGGACGAGCGTACACAATAAGGAAGGATTTTGAATCCCGGGTAAGACTCATACCAGCCACACCAATCACACCGTACAACCTGTGATCTGAACCCAGTTAACAGCATGATAACAGAGGAGCCTCTGAAAAGATGGCTCACAACAATAATAACCCGATTTTTGTAACAATAACTATGTACAAGTATTGCAGACAATCCGCACTTGGGATGGGCGCCCAGCATCCACTACGGACTACGAGAAATAGAATTATCGGTAAGTAAATTCTTATTTTCTCTGACGTCCTAGTGGATGCTGGGAACTCCGTAAGGACCATGGGGATTATACCAAAGCTCCCAAACGGGCGGGAGAGTGCGGATGACTCTGCAGCACCGAATGAGAGAACTCCAGGTCCTCCTCAGCCAGGGTATCAAATTTGTAGAATTTAGCAAACGTGTTTGCCCCTGACCAAGTAGCTGCTCGGCAAAGTTGTAACGCCGAGACCCCTCGGGCAGCCGCCCAAGATGAGCCCACCTTCCTTGTGGAATGGGCTTTTACAGATTTTGGCTGTGGCAGGCCTGCCACAGAATGTGCAAGCTGAATTGTACTACAAATCCAACGAGCAACAGTCTGCTTAGAAGCAGGAGCACCCAGCTTGTTGGGTGCATACAGGATAAACAGCGAGTCAGATTTTCTGACTCCAGCCGTCCTGGAAACATATATTTTCAAGGCCCTGACTACGTCCAACAACTTGGAGTCCTCCAAGTCACTAGTAGCCGCAGGTACCACAATAGGCTGGTTCAGATGAAACACTGAAACCACCTTAGGGAGAAAATGAGGACGAGTCCTCAATTCCGCCCTGTCTGAATGGAAGATCAGATAAGGGCTTTTACAGGATAAAGCCCGCCAATTCTGACACGCGCCTGGCCGAGGCCAGGGCCAACAACATGACCACTTTCCATGTGAGATATTTTAACTCCACAGATTCAAGTGGTTCAACCAATGTGACTTTAGGGACCCCAAAACTACATTGAGATCCCAAGGTGCCACTGGAGGCACAAAAGGAGGCTGTATATGCAGTACCCCTTTTACAAACGTCTGAACTTCAGGAACTGAAGCTAGTTCTTTCTGGAAGAAAATTGACAGGGCCGAAATTTGAACCTTAATGGACCCCAATTTTAGGCCCATAGACACTCCTGTTTACAGGAAATGCAGGAATTGACCTAGTTGAAAATTCCTCCATCGGAGCCTTACTGGCCTCGCACCCCGCAACATATTTTCGCCAAATGCGGTGATAATGCTTTGCGGTTACATCCTTCCTGGCTTGATCAGGGTAGGGATGACTTCATCCGGAATGCCTTTTTCCTTCAGGATCCGGCGTTCAACCGCCCTGCCGTCAAACGCAGCCGCGGTAAGTCTTGGAATAGACAGGATCCCTGCTGGAGCAGGTCCCCTCTCAGAGGTAGAGGCCACGGGTCCTCCGTGAGTATCTCTTGAAGTTCCGGGTACCAAGTCCTTCTTGGCCAATCCGGAGCCACGAGTATAGTTCTTACTCCCCTCCGTCTTATAATTCTCAGTACTTTTGGTATGAGAGGAAGAGGAGGGAACACATACACTGACTGGTACACCCACGATGTTACCAGAGCGTCCACAGCTATTGCCTGAGGGTCCCTTGACCTGGCGCAATACCTGTCCAATTTTTTGTTTAGGCGGGACGCCATCATGTCCACCTTTGGTTTTTGCCAATGGTTTACAATCATGTGGAAGACTTCTGGGTGAAGTCCCCACTCTCCTGGGTGGAGGTCGTGCCTGCTGAGGAAGTCTGCTTCCCAGTTGTCCACTCCCGGAATGAACACTGCTGACAGTGCTATCACATGATTTTCCGCCCAGCGAAAAATCCTTGCAGCTTCTGCCATTGCCCTCCTGCTTCTTGTGCCGCCCTGTCTGTTTACGTGGGCGACTGCCGTGATGTTGTCCGACTGGATCAGCACCGGCTGACCTTGAAGCAGAGGTCTTGCTTGGCTTAGGGCATTGTAAATGGCCCTTAGCTCCAGAATATTTATGTGAAGTGATGTCTCCAGGCTTGACCACAAGCCCTGGAAATTTCTTCCCTGTGTGACTGCTCTCCAGCCTCGCAGGCTGGCATCCGTGGTCACCAGGACCCAGTCCTGAATGCCGAATCTGCGGCCCTCTAGAAGATGAGCACTCTGCAACCACCACAGGAGAGACACCCTTGTCTTTGGTGACAGGGTTATCCGCTGATGCATCTGAAGATGCGATCCGGACCATTTGTCCAGCAGGTCCCACTGGAAAGTTCTTGCGTGGAATCTGCCGAATGGAATTGCTTCGTAGGAAGCCACCATTTTTCCCAGGACCCTTGTGCACTGATGCACTGACACTTGGCCTGGTTTTAGGAGGTTTCTGACTAGTTCGGATAACTCCCTGGCTTTCTCCTCCGGGAGAAAACACCTTTTTCTGGACTGTGTCCAGGATCATCCCTAGGAATAGAAGGCGTGTCGTCAGGATCAGCTGCGATTTTGGAATATTGAGAATCCAACCGTGCTACCGCAGCACTATCTGAGATAGTGCTACCCCGACTTCCAACTGTTCCCTGGATCTTGCCCTTATCAGGAGATCGTCCAAGTAAGGGATAACTAAAAACTCCCTTCTTTCGAAGGAGTATCATCATTTCGGCCATTACCTTGGTAAAGACCCGTGGTGCCGTGGACAATCCAAACGGCCGCGTTTGAAACTGATAGTGACAGTTCTGTACCACAAACCTGAGGTACTCTTGGAGAAGGGTAAATTGGGACATGTAGGTAAGCATCTTTGATGTCCAGAGAGACCATATAGTCCCCTTCTTCCAGGTTTGCAATCACTGCTCTGAGTGACTCCATCTTGAATTTGAACCTTTGTATGTAAGTGTTCAAGGATTTTAGATTTAAAATTGGTCTCACCGAGCCGTCCGGCTTCGGTACCACAAATAGTGTGGAATAGTACCCCTTTCCCTGTTGCAGGAGGGGTACCTTGATTATCACCTGCTGGGAATACAGCCTGTGAATGGCTTGCAATACTGTCTCCCTGTCTGAGGGAGACGTCGGTAAAGCAGACTTTATGAAACGGCGAGGGGAAGACGTCTCGAATTTCTTGAGACGGGCCCCCACCGTGCCTGAGACCGCTTGTAAAGCCCCAGCGTCATGCTGAGGACTTTGCAGAGGCGGGAGAGGGCTTTTTTGGGAATTGGCTGTTTGCTGCAGCCTTTTTCCTCTCCCTCTGCCACGGGGCAGAAATGAGGCGCCTTTTGCCCGCTTTATGGGGCCGAAAGGACTGCGCCTGATAATACGGCGTCTTCTTAGGTTGAGAAGCTACCTGGGGTAAAAATGTGGATTTTCCAGCCGTTGCCGTGACCACCAGGTCTGTTAGACCTACCCCAAATAACTCCTCCCTTTTATAAGGCGATACTTCCATATGCCTTTTGGAATCAGCATCACCTGACCACTGTCTTGTTCATAACCTTCTTCTGGCAGAAATGGACAGCGCACTTACTCTTGATGCCAGTCGGCAAATATCCCTCTGTGCATCACGCATATATAGAAATGCATCTTTTAAATGCTCTATAGTTAGTAATATACTGTCCCTATCTAGGGTATCAATATTGTCAGTCAGGGAATCCGACCAAGCCACCCCAGCACTGCACATCCAGGCTGAGGCGATTGCTGGTCGCAGTATCACACCCGTGTGAGTGTATATACATTTTAGGATATTTTACTGCTTTCTGTCAGTAGGTTCCTTAAGGGCGGCCGTATCCGGGGACGGTAGTGCCACCTGTTTAGACAAGCGTGTCAGCGCTTTATTCACCCTAAGGGGTGTTTCCCAACGTGCCCTATCCTCTGGCGGGAAGGGGTATGATGCCAATAACTTTTTAGGAATTATCAGTTTTTTATCGGGGGAAACCCACGCATCATCACACACTTCATTTAATTCCTCAGATGCAGGAAAAACTACAGGCAGTTTTTTCTCACCCAACATAATACCCTTTTTAGTGGTACTGGTATTATCAGAAATGTGTAAAAACATTTTCCATAGCCTCAATCATGTAACGTGTGGCCCTACTGGAAGTCACATTCGTCTCTAAATCGTCGACACTGGAGTCAGTATCCGTGTCGGCGTCTGTATCTGCCATCTGCGGTAACGGGCGTTTTAGAGCCCCAGATGGCTTTTGAGACACCTGGACAGGCACAGACTGAGTCGCCGGCTGTCTCATGTCATCAATCTTTTGTAAAGAGCTGACACTGTCACATAATTCCTTCCATAAGCTCATCCACTCAGGTGTCGACTCCCTAGGGGGTGACATCTCTGTTACAGGCAATTGCTCCGCCTCCACCTAATTTTCCTCATACATGTCGACACAACGTACCGACACACAGCACACACACAGGGAATGCTCTGATAGAGGACAGGACCCCACTAGCCCTTTGGGGAGACAGAGGGAGAGTATGCCAGCACACACCAGAGCGCTATATATATATATACAGGGATAACCTTATATAAGTGTTTTTCCCCTTATAGCTGCTGTATTGTTATACTGCGCCTAATTAGTGCCCCCCTCTCTTTTTTAACCCCTTTCTGTAGTGTAGTAACTGCAGGGGAGAGCCAGGGAGCTTCCCTCCAACGGAGCTGTGAGAGAAAATGGCGCCTGTGTGCTGAGGAGATAGGCTCCGCCCCCTTCTCGGCGGCCTTTTCTCCCGCTTTTTAGGTGAGTTCTGGCAGGGGTTAAAATACACCCATATAGCCCTGGGGGTTATATGTGGTGTATTTATGCCAGCCAAGGTGTTTTACATTGCTGCTCAGGGCGCCCCCCCCTAGAGCCCTGCACCCTCAGTGACCGGAGTGTGAAGTGTGCCTGAGTAACAATGGCGCACAGCTGCAGTGCTGTGCGCTACCTTGTTGAAGACTGATGTCTTCTGCCGCCGATTTTTCCGGACCTTTTCTTGCTTCTGGCTCTGTAAGGGGGCCGGCGGCGCGGCTCCGGGACCGAGCTCCGAGGCTGGGCCTGTGTTCGGTCCCTCTGGAGCTAATGGTGTCCAGTAGCCTAAGAAGCCCAATCCACTCTGCACGCAGGTGAGTTCGCTTCTTCTCCCCTTAGTCCCTCGATGCAGTGAGCCTGTTGCCAGCAGGTCTCACTGAAAATAAAAAACCTAAAACTAAACTTTTCACTAAGAAGCTCAGGAGAGCCCCTAGTGTGCACCCTTCTTGGCCGGGCACAAAAATCTAACTGAGGCTTGGAGGAGGGTCATAGGGGGAGGAGCCAGTGCACACCAGGTAGTCCTAAAGCGTTACTTTTGTGCCCAGTCTCCTGCGGAGCCGCTATTCCCCATGGTCCTTACGGAGTTCCCAGCATCCACTAGGACATCAGAGAAATAAAAAACCTAAATATACTTTCTTTCTAGGAGCTCAGGAGAGCCCCTAGTGTGCATCCAGCTCAGCCGGGCACAAGATTCTAACTGAAGTCTGGAGGAGGGTCATAGTGGGAGGAGCCAGTGCACACCAGTAGTCTAAAGCTTTCTTTTAGTTGTGCCCAGTCTCCTGCTGAGCCGCTATTCCATCACATTAAAGGGAAAAGGGAAGAGGGAAATTTGTTGCACAGGAGACTCAGATGAACTTAATTTTATTTATTATGAGTTACAGAATATATACTTGAAAAACCCCTGTTATTAATTTTTCTATTATAAGAGTATATAAGTAGGGGGTGCTACCACAGATCTTAACATTATTGTAGACAAAAGAGAGAAGAGAGAGAGAGAGAGATCTGTCTCCGGTGCACATAAGTTTTTTATAAAAATTAACTTTTATTATTTCCTTAAAATAATTGAATTGAATCTACTATTGCATCCAGAATTACCTGGATGCACTAAATGCGAAATATTAAAACAAAACAAAATATAAGGTGATACGAAAATAGACAAGACTGTGTGTAATAAAGAAAAACAGAAATAAGTTGGTTAAAAACTCCCAGCTGGGCGTCTTTTATGTCTACTAGCTGATGTATATTGTCTTATCTGGCTATTAACAGTGTTTTCTAATACAATAGTGCTACAGTAATAAAGGAACAGATATTTGCTTCTGGGTTTCTCTGAAATATTACACAAATGTTACTCTTTGATAGTCCCAGACTAATAAATGTAACAATGTTGTTGTACTGGTTCATCTAGAGCATGCATGTCCAAACTGCGGCCCTCCAGCTGTTGTGAAACTACATATCCCAGCATGCCCTGACACAGTTTTGCTGTCAGAGAATGCTAAAGCTGTGTCAGGGCATGCTGGGATGTGTAGTTTCACAACAGCTGGAGGGCCGCAGTTTGGACATGCCTGATCTAGAGGATTCTGGCACACTGCCCAGATTATTATAATGAGTGTTTGCAGATGACTGCTGGTTTACCTCCAGCAAGTTGCAGGGAAATATTGTTAAATCATACAATATGTTCCTATATTGCCAATGATATTATAGTATATAGATTTCTAGGTAGCCTTTAAATCCGTATATATGAAGGCTTGGCCTATGTCAGCATAGATAAACGGTGGTAGAAATTATATATTTATTAAATGCTGCAGGCCTGCTTAATTGATGAAATACTGCAAATCACTCTCAAATGTATGTGTGCTATAATCACCAAAGAATGTTCATTTGCACATTAACTGATACTGGTGGCTGGCTGGCACATATATACACATCAGATTTTATCATATATTTGCATAAAGAAATTGTATGCATATATAGTTATCAAAAAGTCTCCATGATCATAATCAATTTATCATTTATTTATATCTATGGATACCTTTAGTATCTAATATAAGAGTGCTGCCGAATTTAGTGAGGGAATACACCATTAATTGACACTCTTATGTATAGGAATAGATATATTCTGTATGCCGTGATTGAGTTAGTAGTCACAGCCCCACGCTGTGTAGTACGGTACAGAGCGCTGATGATTACAGCGTGTGTACCATCCCATATGTGATTTGCTGGCGTGCACATAAAGGCATAGATTTTAATATTGGCTTTTCAAAGTATCTAATGTAAGGGTGCCGCCGGGGTCACACATACACACTATGTTATACTGCACAGAGCGCTAATGATTAAAGCGCGTGTGCCATCCCGTATGTAATTTACTGATATGCACCGATGAGCACAGATTTTAGAATCAATTTTTAGTTAGACATTTAAGATAGACATGTAGGACGCCCAGCCGGTGCCGTCCTACGTACGTTTCGCAAAGCGCTTCGTCGCCGCTATTCCCCATGGTCCTTACGGAGTCCCAGCATCCACTTAGGACGTCAGAGAAAGAGTAGTATGATGCTTAAATAACAAATACACCCACATATTAAATTTAAACAGTGTTTATTATAATCTTTAATAAATGCAAAAAGCTCAATTGTATAAACATATGCACAATAGCCTAATTAAACAAGAAAAAATAAACACTGCCACTAATCACTAATTAAATAAACACTGCCACTAATCACTAATTATTCCAAAATTTACAAGTTAACCAACCTTTTAACCTAATCTGTTAAATTAATATAGAGCAATCAAAACAAAACAAAAATTTCAAGCATGTTTGCTTTGTGTTACTCCTTAACAGCCCAATACTTCTAATTAAAATTGACTAGTAAATTTAGACATTATACAATCTATTTGCTTTAAATTCTGTGTTATTGCTTCAATGGATTCTTCACTCTTAAATTGCACACCATCAATAATACAGTCATCATCACTGGTGTGATCTTCTAAGCCATCGTTGTTTCGTATCGTGTCCTAAAGAGACAATCCAAAATTGTTAATCTGGGCATATGTTATCATATCTAGAAATCAAGGCCCTCATTCCGAGTTGTTCGCTCGCTAGCCGCTTTTCGCAGCATTGCACACGCTAAGCCGCCGCCCTCTGGGAGTATATCTTAGCTTAGCAGAATTGCGAACGAAGTATTCACAATATTGCGAAAAGATTTTTCTGTGCAGTTTCTGAGTAGCTCGAGGCTTACTCTTCCAGTGCGATCAGTTCAGTGCTTGTCGTTCCTGGTTTGACGTCACAAACACACCCAGCGTTTGCCCAGACACTCCCCCGTTTCTCCAGCCACTCCCGCGTTTTTCCCAGAAACGGCAGCATTTTTTCACACACACCCAATAAAACGGCCAGTTTCCGCCCAGAAACACCCACTTCCTGTCAATCACACTCCGATCACCAGAACGATGAAAAAACCTTGTAATGCCGTGAGTAAAATACCAAACTTCTTAGCAAATTTACTTGACGCAGCCGCAGTGCGAACATTGCGCATGCGCAGTTAGCAGAAAATCGCACCGATGCGAAGGAAAATAACGAGCGAACAACTCGGAATGAGGGCCGAAGTATATGAAACTGTGTTAAAGTTTACTCAGTTTAAATGTATGCAATGCATGCTATTATTCAGCTGAAAAAATACCTCAATTAGATAAAGCATTTATGCTTAGCTAAATATGTTCACCACGTTTCCTCTCACTGTTTTGTATAAGGTTACCATATTCAGAGAGTGGTTATGTCTGGGCAAGCAATAAGAGTGACAGTTTACATGTGAAATTAAAACAAAAAATACACATACAGATGTGTCCTCATATATCTATACTCAATACGCTATGCAGCCCAAGACGCCTCACGTGAGTAAGCCAGGTCTTTCATTCAAAGGTGCGTCTGACACAGATGCAACAAAACCCCTTCATGAGACTGCACTAATTTTATATGTTACACATATATCTGTGTGCGACTGAGTCTGACTCAGTACATGAAGCACAACAGAACTTGGAGTGGAGAAAATTTTTGCCGCTGCATCATAGCACTTTGTATACAGATTCAGACTCAAGAGAACGTAGGACATTTCATATGTCCATAGTGACATAAAATTCATGAAGCAGCAGGGACTGGTATAGGGCTACTATGGTAACAGCTTGACCTATGGACTGGCTGATGAATCAGGCGATGGGAGGGGCTTAGCATTTATGAGGCGAGGATTAAGTTCTCCCTCTTTTCCTCAGGAAAAATTGAACAGTGAAGTACTTTATGTTTATGTTATACTGAACTGCTTATAATTGTGAATTTATTGTATTTTCTTTTCAATTTCCTTTCATACTTTACTATTCTCTAATTTCTTCCCTCCTTTTTTCTCTAATCTTTCTTTTATCTAACCTATTCTTTACCTTAAAATGCCGAGGCCCAGCCGTGCTGTGGGTCCCCCTCTCCGATTTATGGAAAGAGGCGGAATGGGTGCCTGCACCGCAAGGTAGTACAGTGCAGGGAAAATAGCGGGGTGCATCTAATGTGGGTGGTAGGAATACCGCCAGGGGTCGGGCTCGACCTCCGGAGAGAGCTTTGGTGGCAGGTAGAGCTGCGTCATGCAGAGGTTGGGTGACCAGCACGTCTGTGACACGCTCTGGTGGCAGACATAGCGGAGTTGGTGGCACTGCTGTGGAGGCACTACCGGACAGTGCAATGTCTCGTAGTATTGGCGCTTTGGCTGAGTCACGGAGTGGGGTGATGCGTGGTGCGTTAGCATCAAGAGGTGTTACCTCAGGATTACATGTCCCGGAGGTTTGTCGCGGTCGCACTTGCAGGTGGCAGGCCCATACTTTCTAGAGGTGAGCAGTCTGGAGGGGAAGCTCGGGGAACACGTAAAGATTTAACGGTGCAAGGATTGGGAGCATCCAATGGAGTTGGTAGTAGGTAAGGGGCCAGTCTGTGGGGTTGCAATGGAGGTGCAAAAGGAGTTGGTCAGCACGTGGTTACATGAGGCCGTGCTAATGCTGGCACACAGTGGAGAGTTGAGCCTCTGAACCTGAGTGTGAGGCTCACAGTCCCTGGGCGGTCATAAGCAGATGCGGCGTGTTCAGGGTGCGGTTGGCAGGCTGGGGGGCGCAAAGGTGCTGGCTGGAATTCGTCTGAGGTGGCGTCCATATGCACCTCAATGACATCAGCACTTGTCCCCGTTCTTGCAGCCGGTCATGCAGAGGTGAGTTTCTAGGGGGCAGAGGTCCTCCAGGTTTAAGGGAAGCAGCAGCTGCTGGTTCACGCGGGGCAGCACGCGGGGAAAGGGATGGTCAGAAGATACTTGATGAGTGTCTAGTGGATGTGTCACCTTGCATTTCTCCTGCAGAGTCTTTGATTGTTCCCGAGCTACAGGAGGACTCAGGAGAGTCGGCAGCTGTGGTCGAGTCCACTCAGGATGATGGCGGAAGGAGTGATGGTGAGTCTATTTGACACTGAAGCACGTCAAGAGGGTGCTAAAGCTAGCTCTGTTAAAAAGTCAATGGTTACAGAGAAAGCATGCAACCAGAAAGCTGCAGAGACGCGTAAGCGTAGGCGCAGGAAGGAGAGTGGTTCATCCAGATCTTCCTCGGGGTCCTCAGATTCGGGAGATAGTGACTGCAGTGGTTGTAAAGCTGGGTACACACTGGCAGATATATCTGCTGTTCAATCGATCTGCAGATATATCTGCAGATGGTGGTTGTTCATACACACAGAAAGATGCACCAATATATCTTAAAGATATATCTGCTGTTCAATCGATCTGCAGCTATATATTGATAAAGCTAAATATTTATCGTATATAAAACACTTTAAGAGGTCTAAGAACACTGTACGCTATCTACGTAAGAAGTACCGTAAGGGTACGCAAGTTGTGTAGCGATCGCTCAACCGTAGTCGAGACGCTCAAGCGTCACGTTCGCTTACGGCCCAGTGATCACAGGCAGGCACGCTATTGGCTGCCGACTAACGTGATGATTCGCTATAGCGTAGCGTACGCTCGGGACCACGAGGAGATCACCAGCGGTGCAGACGCTTACAACGTTAAAACCTTTATATCTATACCTTTAACAATGAGATACACAGTATACCTTAGTGTAGAGACAGAGTGTAAGTGCAACCTGGTGTAACCTGATTAACTACAAAGCTGCTTGAGCGTCATCGACGCTCAGAGAATACTTAACCCTATAAAGAATACACAGATACCTGGGCTTAGGGTCCAAAACCTATTATATGTATTATAACTATTATACTTGCAAAAGGAATCACAGTACAAATGATACACTACAATATAACATAAACCAACTAACCAGATAACTACACAGGAAATACAATACAATACAACAAAGGGAAAATACGAGAGAAAGAGTAGAGAGAGAGAGAGATGGCTCACAGTAAGACAATATGATTACGGAGAAAACTTACGCACAAGGGGAAACGATCGCATGCGCCTCGATATCCAGCTCCCGATTATCAGCAATGAGAACCGTTGAAGAGAGTGACCTGGATACGGTCGGCCTGCCTATTTATGCCCCACACACAATACAATTCAATGGTCCCTACAATCTCATTGTTCATTGGACATAGGAATTCGGCTTCGCATTATAACAAAAGGTCATAGGTTGATTCATACAGGTGGGCTGTGACTATTTCCAACTGCTCAGGTGGGAGGGAAACTGGGTTTCCCGCCGCATGGGTAATAAAGTGCAAATAAAGTAAATGTTCATAAACTTCTTATGTCCATAACTATTCGCACGAGCGATTGATCTGCTTCAAACCAACACCGGAATATTTCTAATTAAATATTCTTCCGATGGATACTAAACACCACTGTATTACTCCTGTCTGACCCTTCGTATCAAACAAAGAGGGATTTCTCTGTTCATGAACATTCTATATTAACCAAACTTTCAGAATCTATCAAAGGGACCATGATCTACAAAATACATTATTAGTGAAAATATGTAATGATTGAGTCGCACGCTACGATCGCATAAACTCTACCGTAAATACGCATACCATGTGCCCGCGACTGTGAGTATGCGCACGTACGGGAGAGCGTACGCATGCGCAGCACGGACCTGTGTGAGGTGCAAATATGGTAGTGTGCATAGAGATATTTTTCTGACTTTGACAGTCCACCCTTTGGCAGTCAATAATAACTGCCACTTCCTGAAAACATTTCAAAAGGAGAAAAATATATGTTAGGGGTTAATTCATTTCCATGGTTGGGTAAGGGAGGAGAGAGGAGTAGGTGTGAAGAGGGTATGACCTAGTGAGATAGCAGAAGCATGTGTGTATGAATCCGTGTTTGGGGGGTCATGTATCATCGTGCCGTACGTGTTGTAAATCAAGCTTCGAGGTATTGCGAAGTATACATTTGAATTCCTTCTTATCCCGTGGTACGGGTCTGTGGATGGGCTGTCAAACTTTACCGAGCTCTTTTCGGATTTGAACAAAATGGGGAGCACATTTTAGTTGATGATACATGAATGGGGGAATATGTGATTGCTGATATCTGTGCCTGTATTCCCTATACTATGTGTGTCATTACCTGAGGGTTGTAGAAATGAAGAAAAGACATAATTACGGTAAATGCGGTGGTATTCTATGTCAGGTTAATGTACATCTGTCGGTTGAAGTTTTGTTCGGTATCAGTTGAAAGTCGTCTTCTTTGCGCTGTGTTGCCCATTAGGTGTGAGCAAAAAGCTTTGTCAATGCCATTAGATTTACAAAAAATGTTGGGCTAGCGTAAGTTTAAGAATTCTAGGGAAACTGGGGATCCATGGCAAAGTTCATCAAATGTCCATATCTCAAGTGGTCAAAACTTCTTCTTTGGTCTATCCGTTGTCTGTATAGCGTCTCGTCAACTTCCTCGTCCAAGGGGGTCTTTTTATCTTGGAGAAAAGCAGAAAAACAGGTGAAAGAAACGGACCGTATAATCGCATTTTCATTACATCATTATTTCTATCATTGGGTCATAAATCAAATCCAGGTTAATTACAGTTTCTTCACTCCTCAAACTCATTACCCTGGTACGATGTTTGCACTTCATTAAAGCCTGACCGCATCTAAATATCAAGCCAATTGATATGACAACACCTAAGATACATAGGAGAAACTTTCCAACATCCATTATGACTCCTTGAGCCCAGTCTCCCAAACCGGAGAACCAATTTCGCGGGTTCAACCATGACACCCAACCAGTCAGCTCATTACCTACAGCAGCAAGAGTGAGATTGTGTTTTCGGCGAAATTCCCACTTCAATTGAAGAATATCGTCCATCTTTTGGTCTATGACCTCGACCGGATTCTCGGTGCTATTCGTGATATACGTGCAACATTTCACGCCGTACTGTGTTGCCAATGTAACACAATATCCGCCTGTCACTGCTGTGAGGTAATTAAGAACCTTTCTATGCTGCACCAGTTCTGTTTTATAAGCTTGAAGTTCCCTTCCAGTATATCTAAACGTGTCATCATACATTTCAGTGATATTATCTAACAAATTTGCGAGCGCCGATATGTATTTATAATTTAGCACTCCTCTAGCGGTGCGGGTGAAATCTAACGCGATTAAGAATTGAATCCCGGTGGATTCACTTATCAGATCAGAGGCCGGATGCTCTGTCTTCTCTATCAGGTGTCTTTTAACAACGTGCTCGTAGTGGGTGTGAGTATAAGGAGCTTGGGCACCACGATGTATGTCCTTCATTTTGTCATGTGTTACAGTCATCACTTCAGGCAATACTTTTCCAATATAACACAATCCTTCAGAGTTTGGGGCAAGCCACTTGTACGCCTTTCTCCCGCATATGAAATATGCATCATCGGGGAGAACATATGGGACGGAGAAGGACATAACCATATTACACACCTTCCAGGTGAAATCTCCTAACCCTAATTCTTCCATCTGCTTAATACACGTATCAGGTTGTACGATATGTGCACAGTATCCTGGTGATACTTCTCCAACTCTCGTAATCCTATTTCCTAAGGTGTACCTATACCGGAAAGATTTTCCTCTACTGGCTATGTGGCGTACAAGCTCTGTATCTGTGGGCATTCTATCTGCTCTATGCGAAAAGGTCATGGTGTGGTTACTCCATGACACTTCCCAATTTCCCGGCTTTCTGGGATTGGAGATGTTGAAACATAATAGGGACCTATCCACATGGTATTGGTGGAGCTTCAAACTAGGAGGGCTGGAGATATTAAACCTCCTGTCCACCGGTCTCCCACCATTTAACTCAAGTACCTCCCCTATCGTTAAAGGAAATGGTACTAGCCCTGATTTGCTATGACCTTGAGGTACTTGAGAGCATACCCAACAATCTGTTTTGTTTAACACATTACCCACTAAGGAGTGATAGTCACTCAATGGATGCCGGTCCATATGGATATTAAAACTGGATTGGCATTTCTTAATGCACCCATCTTCAATGACATTGTTACAGAGCCTACAGATACAGTTTTCCTCAGCTAACAATCCGTCACAATTCCTTCTATGGTCAATGCTATCGGATCGTTTTCTGATACTCGCCTTTGCTTGTTGGTTAGGTTGATCTTGGAAAACTACGCCTCCATCTTTATCATCAGAACCCATTCCAGAACCTCTATCGACCTCCATGGTACTCTCGCCGGAACAGACTGCTCTGGTCAACATCATGGTCAACAGGAAAATCCGGATCACAGTCTCTTGGGGCAAGTCCATCTTATAGGAGGAAACGGAGAAGAATGAGAAGGAGGAAAAAGAAATTTGAGGGAGAGGGGATGGGAAGTGGAGGAAAACAATAAAAGGGAGTGGGGAGTCGACAACAGCTCTCGGTCTTCAAGGCTCAGGTGCCGCCTCAGTCCTCCTGGAACAGACACTCCAGTGATACAACCTCTACCGTCTGTTCCTTATCACGGGACTTCTCTGGATCAGCAACCTTCTTGCAGTGGGATGAATGGACCCAAGTCTCTCTCTCAGCAACCTTCAATGCTGTAGTGCTAGTCAATAAGACCTGGTATGGTCCTTCCCATCTGTCAATAAGGCAACCTGAGCGTAGAAAATTCCGTATCATTACATAATCCCCAGGTTCAATGTCATGACAATTACTATCAGGTAGATAAGGAATCACCAACTTCAGATTATCATTTTGATTCCTTAACTGTTTACTCATGTTAATCAAGTACTTTACAGTCACTTCATTGTTACATTTCAAATCATCCTGAGGGTTAATCATGACATGCGGTTGTCGACCAAACAAGATTTCAAAAGGGGACAGATTAAGAGGGGACCTGGGAGTGGTTCTGATGCTGTACAGTACAATGGGTAAAGCTTCTGGCCATGTCAATCCTGTCTCTGCCATCACTTTACTCAATTTATTTTTAATAGTGCTGTTCACTCTTTCGACCTTCGCACTCGCCTGTGGACGGTACGGAGTATGCAGCTTGCTATCAATTCCCATCAACTTACACATTCCTTGAAAGACATCACCTGTAAAATGGGTACCCCTATCACTTTCGATTATTCTAGGGATACCATATCTACATACAAATTCCTGCACAATTTTCTTAGCAGTAAACATAGCGGTATTTGTAGCCGCAGGAAATGCTTCGACCCAATTTGAGAAAACATCTATACAAACAAGTACATATTTCAAATTCCGACAAGGGGGTAATTGTATAAAGTCAATTTGTATTACCTGGAAAGGGCCGCCGGCAGGTGGGATATGGGATGGTTCTGTAGGTATTGCCTTTCCAATATTCTTTCTCAAACAGGTAAGGCATGACATTGCTCTTTTACTCGCATGAGGAGAATCCTGGGGCGCACCAATATGCTCTCACCAATTTGCACATCCCTTCCTTGCCTAGATGAGTCAGCCCGTGAGCTGCTTCAGCCAGACATGGAAGATAAGCTCTGGGGGCCACTGGTTTACCATGTCCATCCGTCCAGAGTCCTGAGGACTCCTGGCCACATCCCTTTGCCTTCCAGACTGCCTTTTCCTGTGTGGAACACAAATTTTGCATTTCACACAACTTCTGTGTGTTAATGGTATTAAATACCATCAATTGTGTGGTGTCTGTCTGTATGGGGGTAGCAGCTGCTAACTTAGCAGCTTCGTCTGCTCGGCTGTTACCAAGTGATACCGGGTCTTGGCTATATGTGTGTGCTTTACATTTGATAACAGCCACTCTGTCGGGTTCCTGTATCGCTGTTAGAAGCCTTTTTATGTGAGCTGCATGCGCTACCGGTGTACCAGCGGCCGTCATGAAATTTCTGAGACGCCATAGGGCTCCGAAATCATGGACTACCCCGAATGCGTATCTAGAATCGGTGTAGATATTGGCTGATTTGCCCTTAGCCAATTCACATGCTCTGGTTAGGGCGACCAGTTCAGCAACCTGGGCTGAGTGAGGTGGGCCTAGCGGTTCCGCTTCTATGGTGCCTTGGTCATCTACGACTGCGTATCCAGTACACAAGTCTCCCGAGTCTGACTGTCTATGACAACTACCGTCCGTGTAGAACGTGAGTTCTGCATCTTCCAGTGGGTTGTCACTGATGTCAGGCCTTGCGGTAAAATTTTGGGTCAAATATTCCATACAATCATGTGTATCTTCCTTTGTATTAAATCCTCCTTCCCCATCACTCTCACCTTCCACCCTTTGTGCCTGACCAGGCACACCTGGGAGATACGTTGCAGGATTTAATGCACTGCATCTCCTTATGGTGATGTTTACGGGGGCCATTAGTGCCAATTCCCATCTTGTAAACCTCGCTGATGAGACGTGTCTGGTTTGGGCAGAATTCAATAAGGCTGATACTGCATGTGGCGTATGGATTGTGAGGTTGTGGCCTAGCACGACGTCTTCGCTTTTTGTCACTAGCAATGCTATCGCAGCAACGCTTCGCAAGCATGTGGGGAGGGATCGCGCTACCGTGTCTAGCTGAGCGCTGTAGTATGCAACTGGCCTGCTGGCATCACCGTGTTTTTGGGTTAGTACACCTGCCGCGCAACCAGCACTTTCTGTTCCGTATAGTTCAAAGGGTTTCCCATAGTCTGGCATACCTAGTGCTGGTGCCTGCGTTAGGCACTGTTTGAGTCTCTCAAATGCTGTTTCGGACTCGTCTGTATGCGAAATCCTATCAGGTTTGTTTGAGGAGACCATTTCCTGCAAAGGTAACGCCAAAATGGAAAACCCTGGGATCCAATTACGGCAATACCCACACATTCCTAAAAACGTTCTGATCTGTTGCTGGGTTTGTGGCAGAGTCATGTCTCTAATTGCTTGGATTCTATCAGCGGTCAGGTGTCTCAGTCCTTGTGTTAGACAGTGTCCCAAATATTTTACCTTAGTTTGGCATAATTGTAACTTGTCTTTGGACACCTTGTGTCCTGTGTCTGAAAGATGAAACAGGAGCTGTTTCGTATCCTTCAGAGATGCTTCCAGTGAATCTGAACACAGTAGTAAATCGTCCACATACTGTATCAATACTGATCCACTGTCTGGTTGGAAAGACTGTAAACAATCATGCAAAGCCTGAGAAAATATACTTGGACTGTCTATGAAACCTTGGGGTAATCGAGTCCACGTGTATTGGACTCCTCTGTATGTAAATGCAAACAAATATTGGCTGTCAGGGTGCAGAGGTACCGAAAAGAAAGCGGAGCAGAGGTCAATAACAGTGAAAAATTTGGCAGTGGGAGGGATTTGCATTAGGATGACAGCTGGATTTGGCACTACGGGGAACTGACTCTCAACTATTTTGTTAATCCCCCTTAGATCCTGCACTAGTCTGTAACCCCTCCCCCCACTCTTTTTAACAGGGAAGATGGGACTATTGGCAGTGCTGGACGTTCTTACCAGAATGCCCTGTTGTAGCAAGCGCTCTATTACTGGGTAAACTCCTAACTCCACCTCTGGCTTCAGAGGGTACTGTGGGATTTTTGGAGCTATCCTACCATCTTTTACTTGTACAACTACTGGAGCTACGTTTGCCATTAATCCAGTGTCTTGTCCGTCTTTAGTCCAAAGTGACTCTGGTATCTGAGATGTCATCTCTTCTATTTGGGATGGATTCCTATTTGTCATAATGGTATGTGACATTAATTTTGATGGGGAGTCTAACATGTCTCGCACTTCCTGAGCGTGTTTCTCAGGTATGTCCAAGAATACACCTTCAGGAGTACAATAAATGACGCACCCCATTTTACACAGTAAGTCTCTTCCCAGGAGATTAGTTGGTGCCGATGCAGCCAGCAAAAAGGAATGCTTGGTATGCAAAGGCCCTATTGTAATCTCGGCTGGTTTGCTAACAGGGTAGTGCTGGACTACTCCTGTTACTCCCATGGCTGGAATTGTCCTACCAGTGGTTCTCATGCCCACTGTCGAATTTATCACTGACTTGGCCGCCCCTGTGTCTACAAGAAAGTTTAAAGTTTTACCAGCTACATTAATTGCGATCTCGGGTTCACTTCCAAGGTTGGCAATTAATTTTACTGGCTGCAGATTACAGGTATGGCCACACCCCTATTGGGTATGGTGACCTTCCTGAATCCCGCTGGCAGCAACTACTTGTGAGGGAGTTAGCTGGGAACTACCAGAGGCATGCCAGTCTCTGTTCGGGGGATATCTTTTTGTTTCCCCTGTATGTGGCTCATAACTCCGTTTCTGTGGACCCCGATCCCAATGTCGTGTGTCGTGTCGTTGTCTAGGGGGTTGGTATGAGTTTCGTGGATTCTTTACTCTACAATCTCGTGCCATGTGTCCCTGTTTGTGACAAGAATAACAAGTAACCATACTTGACTTACCCACAGGATTTGGTGATACAAACAAAGGCTGCCTTGTGGTCAGAGCCTGTATACTTACTGACATTAATTTATCACCTTGTTGTTCCCTGTGTCTGGTGATGTTTCTATCGTGATCAATAGCAGCCTCTCTCAAAGTAGCCACAGACAGACCTCGCCAACATGGTTGTGTGGTCTGTACCCTAGTCTTCAATGACTCTTTTAAACCATCCATCAGTACCGATACTGCTACTTCCCGATGGTTTGTGTCTGTTTTAATGTCCTCTATGCCTGTGTATTTTGCCATTTCTAATAATGCTCTGTGAAAATACTCTGCAGCTGTCTCTGACTCCTTCTGTTTAATGGAGAATATCTTATTCCATTTAGCTACTGCTGGGAAATACTCTTTTAGCTGCAAGTTTATTCTTTTCACATTATCTTGGTTGTACACATCTGTAAGAGGTACATCATGATCTAGTCCGCAATCAGCTAAAAATTGAGTTGCGTCGACATTTGAGGGTAAACATGCTCTCAGCAATATCTGCCAGTCTTTATTGTTGGGCTCTGCAGTGTTACCTAAGTCTCTGATGTATTTTTGACTGGCAACTAAGTCTTTTCTAGGGTCAGGAAATTCAGACACTATGGTCCTTAATTCCATTCGGGAAAATGGGGTGTACATGGCAATGTTCCTAATGGGAGTGGCTCCTGATGTGTCTGTTTTCCCATTTGGCACTGCTATTACTCTAACAGGTGTAATTCTAACAACCTCATTCTGTGTAGATTCTACAGGCTGTGGTGAAATAGTCTCAGCATAATGCATGGTGCCGTACTTACCAGTTGATACGACCTCACCTATCCCTCCGCTAGGGGCCTTTACTAATCTCGTGGGTGGAGCTGTGCCTACTGTGGTCTCTGCTATGGTGGCTGCTAGAGAGAGCGCTGAAATCGTTGCCGATTCGTCCTCTTGATCACACTCCTGAGGAAAGTTCAAAACAGGGTACAACTTGCACGGGTTAATACTTGCATGGGTTAATGGGTTAACATTATCATTAACATTTACACAGTTACTAAGTGATTTTGTGTTACACCTTAGTGCGTCTTTCTCCGCAATCAACTTCTCTCCTGATATGTATGGTGGCGGTGGGGCCGTGGCAATCAGTTTTCTGTAAGAGCCAGATCCCGCCGCCTGAGCCAAACCTCTCTGTATCTCACCTTCCTGTTGCCACAACTGTAAATAATCATAATGCTGGATTCGTCTCTTTGTTGATTTTATGAGACATATCCTCCTCCTTAAATTTTGTAACACTTCTGAGCTGAAGCTCCCTACTCTTGGGAATTTCTCCCCGTCATGTACAGTCATTCTCTCCCATTCATCACATAAAGTTTCTGTGTGACTTCCATATTTCTCACACATTATATACCTGGCCGACCCAATTGGTCGGACCACTGAATCAACCCGAACCGAGGTTGATCGCCCCCTACCTGAACAAGTGGCCCCCATAGTTCGAAAGTGTTGCTTTATTTAGCCAACCCTTACGCAAAACCAAATGTTTACAATAGGCTGACGGTGGCGGTTTACCGAGTACCCCACTCACTCGCCCACGCCGACCAATACGACCTGATCACACCGATATGGTGCTGGCGTACTCGACCTAGGGCCCCTGCGACCTGAACCTCTATTTACTGGAACCTGCGAGGGTTATCCGAAGAACACTTACTCTTTCCAGTAACTATTGGTTGCTGGATAGTTCCTGAGTGAGCAGCAAACTTCCCTTAAAATAAAAAAATTACACAAATCACGTTAGAGTGTACAAATAGCGTTTGTGACCCCTTTACTCTAATGGTATTAGGTCAGATTACTAACTAATGTACACAATTACGTGCGGTCCAGTCGTTCAGTACACAAACAACTAAGCTTATGTACGGAAAGACCAATGGAATCGAAACTTACGACTGCGAATTCCTTCAGCCAGAGCTTATATGGCCTATATGGGTGTTGCACCAACCCTTTTCGGTGTTGTGCCTGTGAACTGTATAGCGGACTTCCTTGTCGGCTGTACCTGGACCTCCTGGTCTGTTATGACCTCCTGGTCTGCTATACTCTAATGCTCAAAATTGTATATTTAACCAGAGATGCCTCCTAGCCACCGTGCACGTCACTTACACGCATGTACCTCACGAGTACTCGACTTTTCTTGTGGTTCAACCTTTAAAAATTGTAAAAACACTCACTCATCACATGTACACTTTTGTTTCTATTTCTATTTCTGCGCAGAAATTTTTCTTTAGATCAGGTGTGTTACCAATTAGGAGCAGGATCTGTTAATTAAATTTCGGACACCCAAAAATAGACTTGCGTTATTTCTCGCCTCGCGTTATTTATCGCTTTGCGTTATCGCTTTGCGTTAAAAATCAACTTATCGTGACTTGAGCTACGTGGGCGTAACCGGACGCTCCGTTGCGTAACGTACGCTGCGTGCGTCGGCCTTTGGATTGCGTACGCAAGTCTTTGTTAGAGACACGTATACGCAAAGCAAAGATCCACCGTAACACAATTTATACTTTTATCAATGTAGATGATCCTTGATCATCTACCACACAACACACTGACTTCGCCTTATCTCCCAGGCAAAACTGTGTGTTTTGTCTATCTTTTAACTATATTACCTTTACTCTTAAACTATGAAATAACGGCAAATCTCTTTTAGCACTTCTATCGACTATAAAACTGGCAGACAGGAGAGTGATATACGAAAATGAAAAAGAAAAAAGAAATGCAGAAATATATATGTGTGCGTGCGTGTGTACGCAAAACAGAAAAATAAACAGTTTTAAAAGGCACTAGCGTTTTGTTCTTACCTCCGGTTCCCGGATTCCTTCAGCACTCTTTACCTAAGCGAAGCAGACGCTTATCCTGTCAGCACTACGAGGGATACAACCTCCCGCCCTTTGCTGAGGGATAATGTCTGCTGATCTACCTAGTGCAGATATGTGAAGGACGGGCGAGCCGCCAATTGATAAAGCTAAATATTTATCGTATATAAAACACTTTAAGAGGTCTAAGAACACTGTACGCTATCTACGTAAGAAGTACCGTAAGGGTACGCAAGTTGTGTAGCGATCGCTCAACCGTAGTCGAGACGCTCAAGCGTCACGTTCGCTTACGGCCCAGTGATCACAGGCAGGCACGCTATTGGCTGCCGACTAACGTGATGATTCGCTATAGCGTAGCGTACGCTCGGGACCACGAGGAGATCACCAGCGGTGCAGACGCTTACAACGTTAAAACATTTATATCTATACCTTTAACAATGAGATACACAGTATACCTTAGTGTAGAGACAGAGTGTAAGTGCAACCTGGTGTAACCTGATTAACTACAAAGCTGCTTGAGCGTCATCGACGCTCAGAGAATACTTAACCCTATAAAGAATACACAGATACCTGGGCTTAGGGTCCAAAACCTATTATATGTATTATAACTATTATACTTGCAAAAGGAATCACAGTACAAATGATACACTACAATATAACATAAACCAACTAACCAGATAACTACACAGGAAATACAATACAATACAACAAAGGGAAAATACGAGAGAAAGAGTAGAGAGAGAGAGAGATGGCTCACAGTAAGACAATATGATTACGGAGAAAACTTACGCACAAGGGGAAACGATCGCATGCGCCTCGATATCCAGCTCCCGATTATCAGCAATGAGAACCGTTGAAGAGAGTGACCTGGATACGGTCGGCCTGCCTATTTATGCCCCACACACAATACAATTCAATGGTCCCTACAATCTCATTGTTCATTGGACATAGGAATTCGGCTTCGCATTATAACAAAAGGTCATAGGTTGATTCATACAGGTGGGCTGTGACTATTTCCAACTGCTCAGGTGGGAGGGAAACTGGGTTTCCCGCCGCATGGGTAATAAAGTGCAAATAAAGTAAATGTTCATAAACTTCTTATGTCCATAACTATTCGCACGAGCGATTGATCTGCTTCTAACCAACACCGGAATATTTCTAATTAAATATTCTTCCGATGGATACTAAACACCACTGTATTACTCCTGTCTGACCCTTCGTATCAAACAAAGAGGGATTTCTCTGTTCATGAACATTCTATATTAACCAAACTTTCAGAATCTATCAAAGGGACCATGATCTACAAAATACATTATTAGTGAAAATATGTAATGATTGAGTCGCACGCTACGATCGCATAAACTCTACCGTAAATACGCATACCATGTGCCTGCGGGTGCCCGCGACTGTGAGTATGCGCACGTACGGGAGAGCGTACGCATGCGCAGCACGGACCTGTGTGAGGTGCAAATATGGTAGTGTGCATAGAGATATTTTTCTGACTTTGACAATATGCAGATGGAGATTGTTCATACACACTGAAAGATGCACTAATATATCTGCAGATATATTGGTCATCTGCTGTGTCGCACAGCAGATGCAATATATCTGTGAAAGACATCTTTCACAGACATATTGCTTGTACACACCTGCAGATCAGCAAAAGATATATTGGACAACCAACTGATTGGCCAATATATCTGCCAGTGTGTACCCAGCATAAGAGAAAACATAAAAGTAAGCACAAACACAACAGTTCTAGCATGTCCTCGGAGGAGGGTCCGGACCAGAATTAAGGATCACATACACGAGGGCAGGTATGTTAACATGTTTTCGTTAACGAGCAAAGCTAAGAAGGTGTTTGCTGCAGCCAAAAAGAAATCGGGTATAGGTGAGGAGGCATATAAATTATATTTAAATTGGAAAAAAGTTGTTGGTCTTTGCAGCTTATTTAGAGACTAGACCACAGGAGCTTTTGAACGTAATCAAATAATAAGAATTTACTTACCGATAATTCTATTTCTCGGAGTCCGTAGTGGATGCTGGGGTTCCTGAAAGGACCATGGGGAATAGCGGCTCCGCAGGAGACAGGGCACAAAAGTAAAGCTTTTACAGGTCAGGTGGTGTGTACTGGCTCCTCCCCCCATGACCCTCCTCCAGACTCCAGTTAGGTACTGTGCCCGGACGAGCGTACACAATAAGGGAGGATTTTGAATCCCGGGTAAGACTCATACCAGCCACACCAATCACACCGTACAACTTGTGATCTAAACCCAGTTAACAGTATGATAACAGAGGAGCCTCTGAAAGATGGCTTCCTAAACAATAACCCGAATTAGTTAACAATAACTATGTACAAGTATTGCAGATAATCCGCACTTGGGATGGGCGCCCAGCATCCACTACGGACTCCGAGAAATAGAATTATCGGTAAGTAAATTCTTATTTTCTCTATCGTCCTAAGTGGATGCTGGGGTTCCTGAAAGGACCATGGGGATTATACCAAGGCTCCCAAACGGGCGGGAGAGTGCGGATGACTCTGCAGCACCGAATGAGAGAACTCCAGGTCCTCCTTTGCCAGGGTATCAAATTTGTAAAAATTTACAAACGTGTTCTCCCCTGACCACGTAGCTGCTCGGCAGAGTTGTAATGCCGAGACCCCTCGGGCAGCCGCCCAAGATGAGCCCACCTTCCTTGCGGAATGGGCCTTAACAGATTTAGGCTGTGGCAGGCCTGCCACAGAATGTACAAGTTGAATTTTGTTACAAATCCAACGAGCAATCGACTGCTTAGAAGCAGGTGCACCCAACTTGTTGGGTGCATACAGTATAAACAGCGAGTCAGATTTTCTGACTCCAGCCGTCCTTTAAATGTATATTTTTTAAGGCTCTGACAACGTCCAACAACTTGGAGTCCTTCAAGTCGTCTGTAGCCGCAGGCACTACAATAGGCTGGTTCAGGTGAAACGCTGATACCACCTTAGGGAGAAAATGCGGACGCGTCCGCAGCTCTGCCCTATGTCGAATGGAAAATTAAATAAGGGCTTTTATAAAACAAAGCCGCCAGTTCAGATACTCTCCCGGCCGAAGCCAGGGCCAGTAACATAGTCACTTTCCATGTGAGATATTTCAAATCCACATTCTTTAGTGTTCAAACCAATTGGATTTGAGGAAATCTAAAACTACATTTAGATCCCACGGTGCCACCTTAGGCACCACAGGAGGCTGTATATGCAGTACTCCTTTGATAAAAATCTGGACCTCAGGGACTGAGGCCAATTCTTTTTGGAAGAATATTGATAGGGCCGAAATTTGAACCTTAATAGATCCCAATTTGAGACCCATAGACAATCCTGATTGCAGGAAATGTAGGAAAACGACCCAGTTGAAATTCCTCCATCGGAGCACTCCGCTGCTCGCACCACGCAACATATTTTCGCCAAATACGGCGATAATGCTTCGCGGTGACTTCCTTTCTTGCCTTTATCAAGGTAGGAATGACTTCTTCTGGAATGCCTTTTCCTTTTAGGATCTGGCATTCAAACGCCATGCCGTCAAACGCAGCCGCGGTAAGTCTTGAAAAAGACAAGGACCCTGCTGAAGCAGGTCCCTTCTCAGAAGTAGAGGCCACGGATCGTCCGTGACCATCTCTTGAAGTTCCGGGTACCAAGTCCTTCTTGGCCAATCCGGAGCCACTAGTCTTACTCCTCTTTGCCGTATAATCCTCAATACCTTTGGTATGAGAGGCAGAGGAGGAAACACATATACCGACTGGTACACCCAAGGTGTTACCAGCGCGTCCACAGCTATTGCCTGCGGATCTCTTGACCTGGCGCAATACCTGTCCAGTGTTTTGTTGAGGCGAGACGCCATCATGTCCACCATTGGTTTTACCCAACGGTTTAATAGCATGTGGAAAACTTCTGGATGAAGTCCCCACTCTCCCGGGTGAAGGTCGTGTCTGCTGAGGAAGTCTGCTTCCCAGTTGTCCACGCCCGGGATGAATACTGCTGACAGTGCTATCACGTGATTCTCCGCCCAGCGAAGGATCCTGGCAGCTTCTGCCATTGCCCTCCTGCTTCTTGTGCCGCCCTGTCTGTTTACATGGGCGACTGCCGTGATGTTGTCCGACTGGATCAACACCGGTCTTCCTTGAAGCAGAGGTTCCGCCTGGCTTAGAGCATTGTAGATTGCTCTTAGTTCCAGAATGCTTATGTGAAGAGACTTTTTCAGGCTCGACCACACTCCCTGGAAATTTCTTCCCTGTGTGACTGCTCCCCAGCCTCTCAGGCTGGCATCCGTGGTCACCAGGATCCAATCCTGCATGCCGAATCTGCGGCCCTCCAATAGATGAGCCTCCTGCAACCACCACAGAAGGGATACCCTTGTCCTCGGCGACAGGGTTATCCGCAGGTGCATCTGAAGATGCGACCCTGACCATTTGTCCAACAGATCCCTTTGCATGGAATCTGCCGAAAGGGATTGCTTCGTAAGAAGCTACCATTTTTTCCCAGGACTCTTGTGCATTGATGTACAGACACCTTTCCTGGTTTTAGGAGGTTCCTGACCAGGTCAGATAACTCCTTGGCTTTTTCTTCGGGAAGAAAAACCTTTTTCTGAACTGTGTCCAGAATCATCCCCAGGAACAGCAGACGAGTTGTCGGCATTAATTGGGATTTTGGAATATTCAGAATCCATCCGTGCTGCTTTAGCACCTCTTGAGATAGTGCTAAACCCATCTCTAGCTGTTCTCTGGACCTTGCCCTTATTAGGAGATCGTCCAAGTATGGGATAATTAATACGCCTTTTCTTCGAAGAAGAAATATTATCTCGGCCATTACCTTTGTAAAGACCCGAGGTGCCGTGGACAAACCAAACGGCAGCGTCTGAAACTGATAGTGACAGTTTTGTACAACGAACCTGAGGCACCCCTGGTGTGAGGGGTAATTGGAACGTGGAGATACGCATCCTTGATGTCCAAGGATACCATAAAGTCCCCTTCTTCCAGGTTCGCTATCACTGCTCTGAGTGACTCCATCTTGAACTTGAACTTCTTTATGTACAGGTTCAAGGACTTCAGATTTAGAATAGGCCTTACCGAGCCATCCGGCTTCGGTACCACAAAAAGAGTGGAATAATACCCCTTCCCTTGTTGTAGAAGAGGTACCTTGACTATCACCTGCTGAGAATACAGCTTGTGAATGGCTTCCAAAACCGTCTCCCTTTCTGAGGGGGACGTTGGTAAAGCAGACTTCAGGAAACGGCGAGGTGGCTCTGTCTCTAATTTCAACCTGTACCCCTGAGATATTATCTGCAGGATCCAGGGATTTACCTGCGAGTGAGCCCACTGCGCGCTGTAATTCTTGAGACGACCGCCTACCGCCCCCGAGTCCGCTTGCGAAGCCCCAGCGTCATGCTGAGGCTTTTGTAGAAGCCGGGGAGGGCTTCGGTTCCTGGGAAGGAGCTGCCTGTTGCTGTCTCTTCCCTCGTCCTCTGCCTCGTGGCAGATATGAATAGCCCTTTGCTCTCTTATTTTTAAAGGAACGAAAGGGCTGCGGTTGAAAGGTCGGTGCCTTTTTCTGTTGGGGAGTGACTTGAGGTAGAAAGGTGGATTTCCCGGCCGTAGCCGTGGCCACCAAATCCGATAGACCGACCCCAAATAACTCCTCTACGCATCGCCTGTCCACTGTCGTGTCCATAAAGCTCTTCTGGCCGAAATGGACATAGCACTTACCCGTGATGCCAGTGTGCAGATATCTCTCTGTGCATCACGCATATAAAGAAATGCATCCTTTATTTGTTCTAACGACAGTAAAATATTGTCCCTGTCCAGGGTATCAATATTTTCGATCAGGGACTCTGACCAAACTACCCCAGCACTGCACATCCAGGCAGTCGCAATAGCTGGTCGTAGTATAACACCTGCATGTGTGTATATACCTTTTTGGATATTTTCCATCCTCCTATCTGATGGATCTTTAAGTGCGGCCGTCTCAGGAGAGGGTAACGCCACTTGTTTTGATAAGCGTGTTAGCGCTTTGTCCACCCTAGGAGGTGTTTCCCAGCGCTCCCTAACCTCTGGCGGGAAAGGGTATAAAGCCAATAACTTCTTTGAAATTAGCAGTTTTTTATCGGGGCACCCCACGCTTCATCACACACGTCATTTAATTCTTCTGATTCGGTAAAAACTACTGGTAGTTTTTTCACACCCCACATAATACCCTGTTTAGTGGTACCTGTAGTATCAGCTAAATGTAACATCTCCTTTTTTGCCAAAATCATATAACGTGTGGCCCTACTGGAAAATACGGTTGATTCGTCACCTTCACCACCGGAATCAGTGCCTGTGTCTGGGTCTGTGTCGACCGACTGAGGCAAGGGGCGTTTTACAGCCCCTGACGGTGTTTGAGGCGCCTGGACAGGCACTAATTGAGTGTCCGGCCGCCTCATGTCGGCAAACGACTGCTTAAGCGAGTTGACGCTATCCCGTAATTCCACAAATAAAGGCATCCATTCTGGTGTCGACCCCCTAGGAGGTGACATCCTCATATTTGGCAATTGCTCCGCCTCCACACCAATAACGTCCTCATACATGTCGACACACACGTACCGACACACAGCAGACACACAGGGAATGCTCTATACGAAGACAGGACCCACTAGCCCTTTGGGGAGACAGAGGGAGAGTCTGCCAGCACACACCAAAAAGCGCTATATATGACAGGGATAGCCTTATGATTAAGTGCTCCCTTATAGCTGCTTTTATATTAATATATTGCCATTTATTTTGCCCCCCCTCTCTGTTATACCCTGTTTCTGTAGTGCAGTGCAGGGGAGAGACCTGGGAGCCTTCCTGACCAGCGGAGCTGTGACAGAAAATGGCGCCGTGTGCTGAGGAGATAGGCCCCGCCCCTTTTTCGGCGGGCTCGTCTCCCGCTATTTAGTACATTTAGGCAGGGGTAAATATCTCCATATAGCCTCTGGGGCTATATGTGAGGTATTTTTAGCCTTTTTAAAGGTTTTCATTTGCCTCCCAGGGCGCCCCCCCCCCAGCGCCCTGCACCCTCAGTGACTGCCGTGTGAAGTGTGCTGAGAGGAAAATGGCGCACAGCTGCAGTGCTGTGCGCTACCTTAAGAAGACTGCAGGAGTCTTCAGCCGCCGATTCTGGACCTCTTCTTGCTTCAGCATCTGTGAGGGGGCCGGCGGCGTGGCTCCGGTGACCATCCAGGCTGTACCTGTGATCGTCCCTCTGGAGCTTCATGTCCAGTAGCCAAGAAGCCAATCCATCCTGCACGCAGGTGAGTTCACTTCTTCTCCCCTCTGTCCCTCGTTGCAGTGATCCTGTTGCCAGCAGGAATCACTGTAAAATAAAAAACCTAAGCTAAACTCTCTAAGCAGCTCTTTATGAGAGCCACCTAGAATTGCACCCTTCTCGGCCGGGCACAAAAATCTAACTGGAGTCTGGAGGAGGGTCATGGGGGGAGGAGCCAGTACACACCACCTGACCTGTAAAAGCTTTACTTTTGTGCCCTGTCTCCTGCGGAGCCGCTATTCCCCATGGTCCTTTCAGGAACCCCAGCATCCACTTAGGACGATAGAGAAATATGTATTTGTTACATGAATTAGCGAGATCAGGGCATGGGCTAGCTTGGAGGATTTATGATGAGGAGTTTTGTAGGAAACAGCATGGTAGAACGGTTATGGATTTTGGTAAAAAAGATGTTGAGATTTTTGTAGACGTGACACAACCACAGATGGGAGGTTCTGAAGCGGCTAGTGAAAAACATGGTTGTACCAGTAGTAGTTAGACGTCAGGGAGAAATAGTCAAGGTAGTTGCTATGCGTTTAATAATGCCCAATGTACCCTAGGGTCGAGGTGTTGTTTTCAGCATGTTTGTATCCGCTGTGTGTGGGGGGGGTCACATCCCATTAGAGACTGCACGCGTTCCTCAGGTGGTAGAGGGTATTTCAACAAACATCAGAACTGCACCTCCGCGGTTGCCGGTACTAAGTAGGGCTCCTACTCCAGTGAGATTTGATAAATTGTCCTATTGGTTAGACTATTACCCAAACAGTGAAGGCGCTGAGTTGTTAAGGTTGGGTTTATCCAGGGGCTTCCCTCTGCCTATTGAGGGTCAAGTTTTTTCAGGTGTGGTTCGAAATTTGCGCTCGGATGAGCAGTTTCCAGAAATTTTGAAACAAAAAGTGGATAAAGAGGTTTCTTTGGGAAGAACTGTAGGGCCTTTTAGTTCGCCTCCAGTGTCGGACTTGATTTTGTCCCCGATGGGTGTTGTTCCTAAGAAGACTCCGGAAAAGTTTAGACTAATTCAGCATTTGTCGTATCCAAGGGGGTCTTCAGTTAATTATGCCATTCCGGAGGCCTTGACCATGGTAGTTTATCAATCTTTCGAAGATGCGTTGGCGAAGGTTAGATCATTTGGTAGAGGAGCTTTGATTAGTAAAATCGACATAGTCAGTTTTTCGTCTGTTGCCCATTGATCCAGAATTTTTTCGCTATTTGGGTTTTCGCCTGGCGGATGGTTTCTATGTGGATAAATGTCTTCCCATGGGTTGTTCCATATCTTGTTCTTATTTTGAAAAGTTTAGTAGTTTCTTACTTTGAAAAAAGAGAGAGGAAGGCTGCGCTCCAAGAGCAAAGAACAATGTAAGTCACTAAATGTGTAAAATTTTAAGACAATTTATTAAAAAACAATAACTCATTAAAAAACAACAATATTCTGTGCAGTAATGTTATGCCATGTGCATACATGAAAGGATAGAGTTTACCCAGAGTGTTGGTTCAGGACATATATTATATGCTTTCTGTAGGATCCGTTCCAGGCATTGCCCTTAAGTGATGTAAATGTCCAGTTGTAATCCACTATGGAGAGTCCCTTTTAGATGGTATTTAGAGAGTCCAATAAAAATTCCATATACCGCTAGAGGATTAAATAGAGTGTCCCATAAATGATGAGTACCTCATGCAGTGCGGTGATTGGATGGTGCCTCTCTAGGACTCCTCTGGAGAGCTGGAAGATGATGAGGGCTGGTTCGGATCCAATTAAAGATTGTCCTGCTCCAAGGGGTGAATGGCTGACGCGTTTCGCTGCATAAACCTTGCAGCTTTTTCAAAGGTGTACTGTGATGTCTGGGTTTGGGCTTTATATACCCTAGACAAAATGGTGGCTTAATTGGCACCTGGATGCACATTTCCGGTTTATCACACACATATCTCTTTCTAGTGATTAAAACTACTACAATATATATAGGAGACAGACCTACTTATATATGGAAACCATTGGTAATATCAAACTTTTGTTTCAAATCCTAGTAGGTACTTTTTATTTATTCATTTCTTAATATGGAATGTATTGGTCCACTCAGGGGATTTGTTTACTACAATGTAGTCACGGAGACCATTCCCAAAGTTATTTCATAGGTTAGATTGAAGGTCATGTGATCGATGTTTGTCATGTGATTGATATCACATGATCAGTTAGGACAGCATTTATTATGCTTCCAAACTGTGTAATTATACCAGATGCTTTAATCTGGGTTTGGGGGTAGCAGCTGCTAATAGCTTGCTGCATCTTCCTCCTTTCCTGCCCCCCCCCCCATGATTATAATAGTACAGGGGCCTGGCGTTCACTCCCGGACCGTTGTCATCCAGATGGCCTCAATGAGGCAGTGGAATTGAATATGATTATCTAATATAATAATTGACATCATTTTGGATCCAGCATCTCTTTAACAATAATCCATTATAGACATATACAAACTCCCTCTCTGTCTCTAGTAATCTCCAATCACTAGGTATCAAGTTTTTAATATCCTCACTCAATTTGTTTTGCTGCTTCTTCTATTCACCTTTGAAGTTCTCCTCAGTCCTTTCTTTTTTGCTTCTAAGTTTGTCAGTAATAGAAAGAATTATTGGTACTGCCAGGTTGATTCAGTTCTTTATAATAAGGTATTTTCACCAAGAATAACTAAGCACATCTATAGGCGATATATGATAAAGATCTGTTTTCTTTATATGTGTTTTAATAGCTAAATATAATGTGATCAGGCTCTCAGAAATGGTGCCATCGTGCTGTATATAAACTTTTCAGTGTGTAATGCAAAGTACATGGCTTTACAGGGTTGCCATGGTTACCGGCCGGGAGTGACGCGTAAACTTCCGCATACGCAATCACGCTGCCCAGCCGGGGAGGACGTGGCTGCTCTGGGCCGCGTTGTCATGGCGACAGACGGAGGTAGGTGTGCTCCTTCCGTCCGACATGCTGGGGCGGCGAGTCACAGGGGAGCACGTCCATCCCGAGCCGCGTCACTATGGCGACGGCTCGAGAATGATTATTGGTCACTCAGGGCAATATACGTCACTTCCGGTTCACGTTGCTATTACAACGGTCCGGGAGTGAACGCCAGGCCCCTGTAGTATTATAATCATGGGGGGGAAGCATAATAAATGCTGTCCTAACTGATCATAACCTAACTTTGGGAATGGTCTCCGTGACTACATTGTAGTAAACAAATCCCCTGATTGGACCAATACATTCCATATTAAGAAATTAATAAATAAAAAGTACCTACTAGGATTTGAAACAAAAGTTTGATATTACCAATGGTTTCCATATATAAGTAGGTCTGTCTCCTATATATATTGTAGTAGTTTTAATTACTAGAAAGAGATATGTGTGTGATAAACCGGAAATGTGCATCCAGGTGCCAATTAAGCCACCATTTTGTCTAGGGTATATAAAGCCCAAACCCAGACATCACAGTACACCTTTGAAAAAGCTGCAAGGTTTATGCAGCGAAACGCGTCAGCCATTCACCCCTTGGAACAGGACAATCTTTAATTGGATCCGAACCAGCCCTCATCATCTTCCAGCTATCCAGAGGAGTCCTAGAGAGGCACCATCCAATCACCGCACTGCATGAGGTACTCATCATTTATGGGACACTCTATTTAATCCTCTAGCGGCATATATAATTATTATTGGACTCTCTAAATACCATCTAAAAGGGACTCTCCATAGTGGATTACAACTGGACATTTACATCACTTAAGGGCAATACCTGGAACGGATCCTACAGAATGCATATAATATATGTCCTGAACCAACACTCTGGGTAAACTCTATCCTTTCATGTATGCACATGGCATAACATTACTGCACAGAATATTGTTGTTTTTTAAAGAGTTATTGTTTTTTAATAAATTGTCTTAAAATTTTACACATTTAGTGAATGACATTGGGGGTAATTCCAAGTTGATCGCAGCAGGAAATTTTTTAGCAGTTGGGCAAAACCATATGCACTGCAGGGGAGGCAGATATAACATGTGCAGAGAGAGTTAGATTTGGGTGGGTTATTTTGTTTCTGTGCAGGGTAAATACTGGCTGCTTTATTTTTACACTGCAATTTAGATTGCAGATTGAACACACCAAACCCAAATCTAACTCTCTCTGCACATGTTATATCTGCCTCCCCTGCAGTGCACATGGTTTTGCCCAACTGCTAAAAAATTTCCTGCTGCGATCAACTTGGAATTACCCCCATTGTTCTTTCCTCTTGGAGCGCAGCCTTCCTCTCTCTTTTTTCAGTGCAATATATTGGGAGTGACTTACCTCTAAACATTGGCTGCTGCTTAGCTGAGCAACTCGCCTCATAGCGCCCGAATACCCTTGGGTATTACTTATTATCCTCTCTTGCATTAGTTTCTTACATTGGTGTATTTCAGAATATTCAGGCGAGTCTGGAATTGTTCATTAGATGAATTTGATTTGTGTTAGTATTTTAGCGAATGCTTTGTCATTGTTTTCTGAGTTGGGGGTTCCAGTAGCTGACGAAAAGACGGTCGGCCCTACAGTATATCGGTTTTGACCTTCATAAGTATTGAAATTGATACAATTAATGGTTGCTGTCGTTAGCCCATGGAAAAAGTAGGGCGCTTGAGAGATGACATTATGGTGGCATTGGCTAATGGCAAGGTGAAATTGAAGCAGGCCCAATCATTATTGGCGTCGCTTTATTTTGCTTGCAGGGTTATCCCAATGGGTAAGGTTTTTAGCAGGAAGTTAGAAAGAGCAACAGCTGGTGTTGAGACCCGTTCATTTTATTCGTTTATCTAAAGAAATTCGTAGGGATTTGCACATTTGGGAAATGTTTTGGGCGGATTTCAATGGTGTTCGCATTTGGCATACTGAACCCAGATCCAATGCTGAGTTGCAGTTATTCCCTGATGCGTCTGGTTCTTTGGGTTTCGGGGCTTAACTGGAGGGCAGGTGGTGTGCGTCTCCCTGGCCCAAAGCATAGTTTGATGAAGACCTAACAGGGAATCTGTTGTTGTTTG